>NW_027397092.1:4619746-4682344 GCF_003265705.2 Callorhinus ursinus | reverse complement strand
TTTCTTTCTTTCTTTCTTTCTTTCTTTCTTTCTTTCTTTCTTTCTTTCTTTTTCTTTCTTCTTTCAATTGTTTTGGATTTCCTTTGCATTTCTGTATACATTTTAGAATCCATTTTTTATTTTCTAACAAAAACTTGTTGGGCTTGGATTGGGATTGTGTAGAATCCCAAATGGGGTTGGGTAGAAAAAGTGAAATGGCCATTTCCAATCAGACTTACATTTTAGAAACTTCACTCTTCAGACACAGTGCTATAGTGGGCTGGAAGAGCAGGATTTTAGAGCAGTGTATAGTCGAGGTGGTAGATGATGGAGACTAGAAGAAAGGGAATGGTGGTGCACTGTAGAGGTAAATACTTTTGAAACCATTATTGGTTTTCTGTTGCTGCCCTAACAAACTACTATAAATCTAGTGGCTGAAAACAATAGAAAATTATTTTTTTACACTTCTGAAGTTTAGAGGTCTGGTACAGTTCCTGGACAAAAATCAAGGTATCAGTCTACTGTGTTTCTTTCTCAAATTCCCTCCTGCGGTGCTTTCTTTTAGGACATTTGTCGTTTTGCCTTTATAATTGATGGTCAGTTTTTAGTTAATTTTTGTATAAGCGTGATGTAAGGGTTGAGATTCATTTTTTCCCCATATGAATATCCACCATTTGTTGAAAAGATTACCTTTTTTTTCCCCATTGAATTACTTTTGTATATTAAAAAAAAATCAATGAAATCTGTATGTGTAGGTCAATTTCTCAGTGCTATAGTTAGTTAAATTGATCCATGCCCTCCCTTCTTCTGATAATACACCATCCTTAATACTGTGGTTTTATGCAGTAAATCTGATACTGTAAATCATTCAGCTTTTGCTCTTTTTTTTAAAAATTGATTTGGCTAAAATTGATTTGTATTTTCATGTAAAGTTTAGAATCTTCTTGTCAGTTTTTACCACATCACCTGCTGTAATTTTATTTGGATTATGCTAAATCTGTAGATTAAAAAAAAACCTGTAAATCAATTTTGAGAGAATTGACATCTTAACAGAATTGAGTGTTCCAGTTCATGAACATGGTATATCTTACTATTTTTTCTTTCTTTCTTAATTTGTTTTAGCAAGTTTGTGGTTTGTGTGTTTAGGTCTTACATGTATTTTGCTGTATGTATCTATAAATATTTCATGTTTTTGATGCTATTATAATGACACTGTATTTTGTCGATTTAATTTTCAAATTGTTGTGAATGTATAAAAATATAATTCAATTTTGCGTATTGGCCTTGTTTCTCACAGGCTTTTCTAAGTTTATTGACAGTAGGTTTTTAAAAAATTTCTTAGGTTTTTAAAAATGAACGTGATCACATGGAAGTCATTTTTTGATGGTGAGATGTTAGAAGAAATTGTTATTTTTGTTGTGGAAATTTTGTTAGAAAATTATGAGGAAAATACTAAAAAAAAAAAATTTCCCCAAATGAAACATTTTCATTTAAGCCTCAATACAATTGTTCATAGAAGACTTTCCCCCATAATATCAAAGATCAGTTGCTTCAAATTTTGATAAATTGCAGATATTTTTATTTAGCTTTAGATTTCCTGTGATAAAGAAAACATGGCACAATTAATACTTTGGGTAAAAAAATGCTTTGGGTTGGGACTCCTGGGTGGCTCAGTCAGTTAAGCATCTGCCTTCAGCTCAGGTCATGATCCCAGGGTCCTGCGTCAGGCTCTTTACTCAGCAGGGAGCCTGCTTCTCCCTCTGCCTGCCATTCCCCCTGCTTGTGTGCTCCCTCTCTCTGACAAATAAATAAAATCTTTAAAAAATAAAAATAAATATAAAAAGTAAAAAAATACTTTGGGTGAGCGCAAATGTAGGAAGAAAGGTTATCAGTTTGTAATCTAAAAATTGAATTCTGAGCATAGATGTTTTTTGAATCTTTAAAATCTGTCAGGAATTTAAATATGAAAAAAACTTATTTCATGTGCACAGTGTCCCAGCTATGGAAAGTAAAAAAATTCAGATTTTTTGAAATTTTCAAGCAAGAAATGGTTATCTTTATTGCTTTATTACATCATATTATACATATTGAAAATACTTGTACCTCGGTTTTTTAAAGTGGTTTCTCTAAAACGTGTCATAGATACAACTGTTAAAAATAATTTTGTATAGGGCACATGGGTGGCTCAGTCGGTTAAGCACCTGACTCTTGATTTTGGCTCAGGTTCTGATCTCTGGGTTGTGAGATCAAGCCTTGTGTCAGGTTCCACACTGAGCGTGAAGCTTTCTTAAAACATGTATCATATGATCTCACTGATATGAGGAATTCTTAATCTCAGGAAAAAACTGAGGGTTGCTAGAGTGGTGGGGGGAAGGGAGGGATGGGGTGGCTGGGTGATAGACATTGGGGAGGGTATGAGCTATGGTGAGCGCTGTGAATTGTGTAAGACTGTTGAATCACAGACCTGTACCTCTGAAATAAATAATACATTATATGTTAAAAAAAAAAAGAAGAAGATATTAGGAAGGGAAAAATGAAGGGAGGGAAATTGGAGGGGGAGAGAACCATGAGAGACTATGGACTCTGAGAAACAAACTGAGTTTCTAGAGGGGAGGGGGGGTGGGGAGGATGGGTTAGCCTGGTGATGGGTATTAAAGAGGGCAGGTACTGCATGGAGCACTGGGTGTTATACACAATGAATCATGGAACACTACATCAAAAACTAATGATGTAATGTATGGTGATTAACATAACATAATAAAATAAAATTTAAAAAAATGGGGTTTCTCACTCTCCCTGCCCCGCCCCCCCACTCACGTGTTTTCTCTCTCTCTTAAAAAAAGAAAAAAAAACAATTATGTATGTATAAATGCTGTGAATTATCACTGGCTTATGGAACTGTTAAAAGAAATAAAGGACAGTGAATTTCGTCATTTTGTGTTATTTGCCAACATTTGTTGGTTGCATGTTAGAAGAGTTTTACAAAGAGTTTAGTATATTCTTAACTCCAAGTCAGAATGTTTGTCAAATGTTCCAAAATCAAAAACAAATAAAAAAATGCCATTGCAATTTAAGTTTTTACATTATTATAGTATTTATAAGTATTAGGTAAATTTGAAGCTCGAGGAAAGGAAACAACAAAAAATTGAAGAATGCTTTGTTGGTATTATAAATTTTTAAAAAAATTTTATTATGTTATGTTAATCACCATACATTACATCATTCGTTTTTTTAAATTTTTTTATTATTTATTTATTTATTTTTAAAGATTTTATTTATTTGACAGAGAGAGACACGGTGAAAGAGGGAACACAAACAGGGGGAGCAGGAGAGGGAGAAGCAGGCTTCTCGTGGAGCAGGGCGCCCGATGTGGGGCTCGATCCCAGGACCCTGGGATCATGACCTGAGCTGAAGGCAGACACTTAACGACTGAGCCACCCAGGTGCCCTTCATTAGTTTTTTTTTTTTAAGATTTTATTTATTTGACAGAGAGACAGCGAGAGAGGGAACACAAGCAGGAGTGGGAGACGGAGAAGCAGGCTTCCTGCTGAGCAGAGAGCCCGATGTGGGGCTCGATCCCAGGACCCTGGGATCATGACCTGAGCCAAAGGCAGACGCTTAATGACTGAGCCACCTAGGCGCCCCACATCATTAGTTTCTGATGTGGTGTTCCATGATTCATAGTTTGCATATGACACCCAGTGCTCCGTTCAATACGTGCCCTGTTTAATAGCCATCACCAGGCTAACCCATCCCCCCACCCCCACCCCAGAACCCTCAGTTTGTTTCTCAGAGTGCATAGTCTCTCATGGTTCGTCTCCCCCTCCAATTTCCCCCTCTTCATTTTCCCCTTCCTACTATCTTCTTTTTTTTTTTTTTTTTAACATATAATGTATTATTTGTTTCAGAGGTACAGGTCTGTGATTCAACAGTCTTAGACCATTCACAGCGCTCACCCTGGCCATACCCTCCCCAATGTCTATCACCCAGCCACCCCATCCCTCCCACCCCCCACCGCTCCAGCAACTCTCAGTTGGTATTATAAATTTAAAGTTACTTTTCAGTTTATGCAATACGCCCTTGAATTTGACATTAATAAAATGAGTTAACACAAGATTTAGTGAGTTTACTCCCGAGGCAGTCATATTTTTTAAATTGATATGCTTTTGCTTCTGAGTTAAAACAAAGATTTAAAAAAGATGAACCATTTTTGTCAATATGGATGCAAATATTGAAGGAATGTATTTATGTGGTACATGAATCTGTTATTTGAAAACTTTGAGGTGTGTTTAGAAGAACTTAGTTATGTGAACTACTTTTTAAACTCTTATTTCATAAAATCTAAATACCAATTAAAGATTCATAATTAAAATTTAGCCTCCTAATTAAGATGTTCTGTATATATAAAATACACAATGAATTTCAAATTGGACTTAGTTTAAAGAATATAAAATCTCTTAATTTTTATAGTGATTACATGTTTTTTTAAATTAACATATAATGTATTATTTGTTTCAGGGGTACAGGTCTGTGATTCATCAGTCTTATATAATACCTAAAGTGCTCATTACATCACATACCCTCCCCAATGTCCATCGCCCAGGTGACTACATGTTAAAATAGTATTCTATTTTGGATCTTTGTGGTTAAATATATTATTATAATAATAAATATAATATAATTAAATATAAAATTAATGTCACCTTTTTCATTTTGCTTTTTAAAATGTGACTATTAGAAAATTTAATATTACCTATGTAGGTTGGAGTATATTTTCATTAGACAGCACTGAGCTAGATCATTTTGTTGTCTTGCCTGTAGGAAGGTTTTTGGGTGTTTTCTGGATGCTTGAGGTTAAGAGAAGTTTGAGCTAAGGGCAGTTTTGTCTTCATTCAGTCCCTAGTAACTTCTTGATTATCCTGGTTACATCAGCCACTCTGTTAGTAATGCATTTTATTAAAAATAAATAATTCAGTCTCTTTATTAAATATGAATACTGTCATCCAGTGGATCTTACTGGGTTGCTAGCATATGTGAAAGTTATGTACTAACGTGAAATGAATTTGTGTTTGTATATACTAATTACTGTAACTTCTAGTGAGCCATATTAAGGTACTGGCAGTATTTAAGCCTGCAATTGCTTGGATTCTTTCAGAGGAGTACCTTATTCAGAGATGTTTTGCGTAGCCACAATTGAGAGTTGGCTGAGAGTTGGCCGTAGACTTTCTTGCAACAGCTGTTACAGTTGGCAGAGGTAATGCTGGAGAAGCACTGCATTAAATTGGCCCAGTGGACATAATTAATTCAGAGAAAGAAGAGTTGTTTGCATAGCAGGCATGCTTGGCATAGCTTGGCAGCTGGTATGATTATGTGCCTCAATTATAGGGCATGGTGGGTAAAACCGCCTCTGTTTATGAAGTGATGTGGATTGTGTAGTGGGAACAGATGGCTAAAAAATACTTGACCTTCTAGTACCTTGCCATTACTAATAATGAAAATAATTTTTTTTAAAGAATCGGGAGAAATTTTTATAAATTTGGAAAACATCCTGAATACAAATGAAGAATGGAGCCAAATTTAGTCAGAAGAAAGAAGGCATATTTAAAAATCTCTTTTATATAGCAGTTCCTAATGAAATCTCATTATTGTTACAAATTGTTACATAAATGTATAAGAATTTTTGATTCTGCAGAATTTTACATTTAGTCCTCTGCGTATTTTTGCCCTATTCATTTACCTCCTTGATAATGAACTACACACATTTTAAAAATCCCTTCTTACCTGTGCATTTATTTGACTTTTGAATTAAAGAGGGCAAATAGGCCACAAAACTTGTGAAAGTCGGCTTTTATACTTTGGTGACTTGCTTTAATTTATATCCTCAGGGTTGCATTCTGTCTAAAAGTAAAGTCCACCAGTTTTCAAAGATATTTAGAAATTTAAATGAATTCAAGATCTAAGAACTTCAGAGTTTACAAAATGTAAATTTCTGAAGAATATATACAAGACTGTCTGCTTAAAGCTTTATTGTACAAAGTGCAATGAAATGTATAGGACAGGCCATAAGGCATAATGGGTGTGTGAGCCCAGGTCCTGATGTCACATTGTCTGGCTTTCTATCTGGCTCCATAAGTTACTTGCTGTCTGACATGGCAAGTTACCTCTCTGCTCTTAGATTCCTCATCTGGAAACTGGAAGTAATGGTAACATCTATTTGGTAGATGGTTGTGAGATTTAATTAACATAATAGATGCAAAGCATTTAGCATAGCTCCTAGCTTTTAGTGAGTACCTGCCAAATAGTATTTATTGCTCATGTACATAATGAAATTTAATTCCTTTTCTTGGATAACTGGGACTTGACTATTTTAATCACTTTTTTCTTAATTAATAGATTGTACTTTACATGGCATTTTTACCAAATAGTAACAAAATGAGGCATCTTTTCCTGAAGCTAGAGGATCTTGAATTTCAGTAGAAAGCTGAATAAGGTTCTTCATTCTTTTCTGAAAAATAATATTTTCTAAGGGTTATATTTTAATGTTAGAAAGCAGTGACTTAATCACTTCCTTGCATCACAGTAATTTAGTTTTTAAAAAGACTATAATTATCATTTTTTTTGGATTTTTTTTGTAAAAATAATATATTGTGGCTGAAAATTCAAAAGATATGGAAGAGCATACAGTGAGAAGTCTTCCTCCTACTTCAATGCACTGTTTACCCGGTTCCCTTTCCCAGAGGTGACCAATATGTCAAGATTCTTGTGTATTCCTCCTGATTTATTTTCTTTATGTACAACTAAATATATATATCCCACCTTTCTTAGATATGTGGTAAATGCCTGCTGATGTGTGCCTTGCCTTTCTTATTTGGAGATGGTTTTCAGGCGGTGTTCTGTGTCTGTATCTACAGAGCTTTCGCATTCGCCCTTAGCTGCTTTGTGTTTCATGTATGGATGTACTGTAATTTATTGCTTGATGTTAAATCATTCTTCCTTTGCCATTTGCTTTTTTCTCTTCATTTTCCCCCTTAATTTTCGGCTATAGCTTTGTATAGATCTGTGTTGGTTTCTTTTTCTTTTTCTTTTTTTTTTTTTTTTTGGTTTACTCATCGTTATACGAGGTGAATTTTTCTTGGCCTGTTATTTGCAGGAAGCACCTGTGAGGGAAGGGCCAGAGCCCTGGAAGGAATTTTCGTTGTTATCTTGGGTTTGTCTAAGATTTCACCAAAAGCGCCATTTACAGAAGAACAGATTGTCTTGGACTCATATCAAAGTTCGAAACTTTTGCGCTTCAAAAGTCACAATGAAAAGAGAATGAAAGAAAGACAAGCCACAGAATGAGAGAAAATATTTGCAGAAAATAGATTTGAGAATGAACTTGCATTTGGAATATATAAAGAACTTTTAAAACTGAATAATAAAAAAAGCAAACATCTCAATTACAAAATGGCCAGAAGTTTTGAACACTTTACCAGAGAAGATAGCTGAATGACAAATACACACATGAAAAGATGCTTAACATCATTAGACACTAGAAAAATGCAAATAAAACCAAAATGAGATACTATTGCACACTTATTAGAATACCTAAAATTCTGCACCATGATTGGCAAAGGTGTAGAATCGCTGAAACTCATACACTCCTGCTGACACTATACAATGAGGCACCCGCTTTGTAAAAATACAGTATGTCAGTTTCTTAAAAATTGAAACCTACATCTAATATCTGATCTAGCTGTTCTACTCCTAAGTATTTACCCATGAGAAATGAAAATAAATGTCCATATAAAAATTATACATGAATGTTCATAGCAGCTTTATTACTAATAGCCCCAAACTAGGAACAACACAGATGTCCATCAACAGGTGCATGGATAAACTAAGTGTGGCATATGCATATCATGGAAAACTAATGAGCTGTAAAAAGCAGTAAACTACTCATAGTCATTGCTACCTGGATGAATCTGAAATTATTCTGAGTGAAATAAGACAGGTAAATATAAGCACATACTATATGATTCCATTTATAGAATGTTCTAGGAAATTCAGATTTAATGTATACTGTCAGAGACCCTTGCAAGCCTGGATGGGACGGATCGGGTCGAGAGTGGGGGAGGGACAAGGAGAGATTGTGAAGGCTTAAGAAGGTCATGGTTATTAGTTCATTATCTTGATCGTGATGAGGGTTTCATGGATATATACATATATACATATGTCAAAGCTTATCAAATTGTGTAATTTAAATATATGTAGTGTATTCTGTGTCAGTTTAACCTCAGAGTAGTAAAAAAAATAAATGAAATGGTTAAAAAGTTCAGATTGCTGAAGTGTTCAGCATTACAGTCCCAGACCTCAAATTTCTTGCCAGGTGTGCCCAGGTGCAGATGATCAAGTCAAGAGAGTCACATTATCATGTGTCCAAGTTCAGCCATTCCTCTTCTGGCCCAGCCTTTTATATACAAAAGGCTAGAGCAGTATACTGTTGTGGTTGTGTGCAGGGACCCATCTCATGTGGCCGGGTGTGCTCCATCTGTCTCAGCATTGAGCAGTATGTACTGTGATGGTATAGATCTGTACACTTGGATGTGAACACAGTCTTAATTGATCGTCCTCAGCCTTCCCGGAGAGTCAAAACCTGGTCCATGCACATGGCTGAACTTAGTGCCAGGTACCCAGAACAAGAGTCAAATTGACAGGAAATCTCTGTGAATCATTTTAATAGGCCCATGGATCAGCTTTATTGAGGTTCATGCATGCATCTCATATTCTCACACAGACTTTTAGAAGATCAAATGTTGTTGTCACAAATTTTAAGTTAAAGAGCCACCTAGGAGGTTGAGCAAGTGGCAGATCCAGGACTTGAAACTGACCCCAAAACCCTTGTTCTTTCCACTATACCATGAAGCCATTCCAACCTGTCAGAAGAAATTTTTGCTAATAACAGCATTTTCAATTGGTCTTCCCTAACTTCTTCCTTTTGGAAGGACATTCAGAATAGATCACCACTTTTTAAAAAATGGATAAACACTGTATTTTTCCTATTGTTAATTTGTATTTCTTGATTAATATTAACTTCTTACCTAAATTTACCACCCTTGTAAAAGTATTAGAATCAGGAAATGAAAGGATTATATTTTCTTACTGATACTGTGCTAAAAAATTTAAGTCTAATAATTATTCTACTTTTAAAAATCCTCAACTAGCTTTTTTTTTAACATTTCTTAATGCCTTTTAAAAAATATTATTCCTTTTTACCTGATGCCTTTTATTCCAGTGATTTATTCATCCCATAACTGGAATCCTTTAGCTTTTTTAAGTTAAACTTTTTATTTTTATTTTTAATAGAGTGGATTCACATACAGGGATAAATACTTCAGAGAAACATACAGCTTTTTAAATCTTGTAATTTCAGTGTAAACTGAATATAGCTAAAATAATAGTGGATAGATACAGAACTTTTAATATACAGCATGATCTCTTGCCACTAGCCCTTTGAACTCTGTGTCCACTAATAATAGATTCTTTGTGGTCCCCTGCTTTCTGTGTGAATTTTCTCACCTCTTGGTTTTACACAACATTTCCTGTGTCTAGAAGCCACACTCCCCATACATTCCTCTAATTAACGTGTATTTGTCCTATAGGTCTGACTTTCAACTCTTTTTTTCTCTAATTGACTCCCTTGACATGTCTTTGCAAGATTAGGCTTTCGTCCAGGTATTTCCATAGCAACCTGGAGTAAGGTCTACGAGTTCTTCTGTCCCTGGGACCTACCTAGTACACGCTATCCTAATTGCCCATTTATTTGCCCATGTTTTTCTACACTGCATGATAATTGAGGCGTGCATTGTCTGTTGTTCTATCGGTGTATTTCCAAAGACTGTTAACTCCTTGAGGGCACATACTTATGTTGCCTAGTGTCCAGAACAGTGTCTGTCACGTACAGGAGCTGAGTAGATATTAAAGGATGAATGAGAAATAATGGAGCAGAGCAGAACAGACAATGATATTTTAGTTGAATAGTTATTTCACTGAATAAACACAGTTTATAATAAACAGAAACCAGACTAGAATGTATAGTGGTGGCTGTTTGGATCCAGCGTATTAGGGAAACCTTAGCTTTTAAAAGGTTATTTTACAGGCGCCTGCTTGGCTCAGTCGGTTAAGCGTCTGACTCTTGATTTTGGCTCAGGTCATGATCTCAGGGTCGTGGGATGGAGCCCTGTTTCAGGTGCCACACTGGGTGGGGAGCCTGCTTAATGCCCCTTCCCCCACTCGTGAGTGTGCTCTCTCTCTCAGAAATAAATAAATAAAAGGTTATTTTAACTGCCCAGAGAAATGATATAGAAAGTGTTAGAGGATATGTGAAGAAATAAATTTTTGTGAAAGGAAGAACCTACCCACATGATTTTTAAAAACTTCTAATTGGCTGGAGATTAGTGGTGAGAGATTTTCAAGAACCAAGCTCTTTTCAGTTAGCTAAAGTAATAGAGTGCCCTTTTAGGTAAAGTAACAGAGCGCCTTATACTACAATAAATTTAAATATGTATTTGATGACATTTTTGTATGAGTATGCTAATAATTTAGTTCTACTTTAGTTACACTGAGCTCATGTAAGAAGGAACTGTTTTCTAGTGTTATTGATGTTCCTGGACATTGATTTCTGAAGAAGGGTAGGAGAGTAATAGTATGGAGCATAATTAACATTTGTAGACCTCATCTTAAGGATAACAGCATAATATTTTATATTATTTCTTGAAATAGCCAAAAAGAATGAAGAATTTAATATTTTTCAGGTTCTGTGGGTGAGTTTTTGAAATATATGTGAAAGGAACTTCATGTCATATATGAATATAAATGCACAATTCTTTTAGTGAAGCTACAAGTGTACATTTCTCTAAAATTTTAGGACTTCTGGAAAAATTTTATTGAGAGTATTCTAAATTTGGCAAAGCAGGGATGGAGCTTGTTTATTAGTTTTTTTGTTCTCTTTGCCTGTTCCTTTCTTATCTGGTAACTGCAAAATTGTATCTACAGAAAAAGAACCTTTATAAGTTACAAAAATTTAGTATCTAATCCTGAACTATACTGTTTGCTCTCTTCTATTCATTAGGTTCAAAACTACAAATATTTGTCAAACTCAGTACCAGCATTTTCCAGTGTCATTTTTGTCAGCTGTTTATTTTTTGTCTCTTACCTATGAAAAGATTTTGAAGAAGTTTTATCCTCTAAGACTAGTAGTGTTTGATTTTCCTTCATTTTATAAAACACATATTGAGGTTCTAGAAAAATATGAGTTTCAAATAATGCTGTATTTTCAAATTGTTAATACTCTTAATATAAAACGTGTCATTTTTTTATATAAGAACTTTCAAAAACTCAAATTTCATTCTTTCCAGTAAACAGTGAAGATTTAAAAAATAGTTCATGGTCTTTAGATCTGGTATTTTACCAGATTCAATCTGATAAAGAAGGAAGCAAAGATAGCATTCGATTCATATTCTTGGAAAATTCATGTCACTTAATAGTTAACTATTTGCTCTTTCTATGTAAATTTGAACACATGAGAAACAAAAGGTAGTTTGCATGTTAAATGTTTTGCTGCAGACATATGATTATTCCAAACAAGACGTATATTAGAATGCATTCAAAATCTAATATATAACGTTGAAACTAAAACTATGAGATTAATTCTGTTGCACAGTTACTAAGTAATTAAGATGATCACATCATTTGCATATAATATGTTTTGCTCATGGCTTGTGAGCTTTAAGGTGATTGAAATGATTTTCAGTGTGCTGTTGTAAGCTATATAAAAATATTGAAAATCATACTTGTTTTTTTATTGTTAAGGAAAATCCCCAAACAAAATACCTACTTAAATTTTGGGAGCCTAAGGTTTTGGTTCATATATATTTTTAACTGTGACTTTTGTTGGTTATTTTAGTGTTCAACAGTTTTAGACTAGCCTATGTTAGAAAGACCATGACATGTATGCAAAAAACACTACTTTTTATGTGTGCACAGAAATAACTAGCTAGAGCATTTTGTTTTCAAATTACGAGTACCCTGAAAGAAGTGTAGCGCCATTTGAATGTATTTTTGTACATGATTATTTGCTAATAGTGTGCGTTTGTAGATGTCTAAAATCCCAACAGATACATGAGAATTGAAATAATATGTGAATGGAAAATAACTGAGATACATTTTTTAAAAAGGAAATAAGGAAAAATAATAACGATTTAGTTGTGTCTAGAATGCAATGAAAAAACCCATTCCACTTGAAAATTAGGCAGCATGCTTTAATGAGATTTTTAAAAATTCCAAAGAGAATCCCAGCTGTTACCATTTGATTAAGATAAATGTTTTTGAGCTCATTAATTTTTAACACAGGTTGTTTCTAATGTTGGGGAATCTAAAATTCTGTTTATTATAAGACACGTCCTAATTTTAGAGATGTTAAAACGTGGGGAGAAAACGTGTGTGTAGGAATCAACGAAATACAAAGTTACTGTTCACAAGCAGAAGAAGGTTATAAAAAAGTGATTAACATTCTGGATGTGAATTAAGCTGTAGTCTGGCTTTAGAGTTCTTTGTTTTAACCAGTAAAGTATAGGGCCTCACCTGTACACATCTTTGTGTATCAGTGCATAAGAAAAACAACAACAACCAGACCCCTGCTTCATGGCATTCCACTGAATAAATGTACTGTAGTTTAGGTAATCATTTCCCTGTAGCTTTATATTTAGTTTGTGTCCAGTTTTTTGCTGTTATATAAGCGGTGCCCTAGTAAACATCCTTTTTTTCCCTATTTTTTTATTATTATGTTATGTTAATCACCATACATTACATCATTAGTTTTTGATGTAGTGTTCCATGATTCATTGTTTGTGCATAACACCCAGTGCTCCACGCAGAACGTGCCCTCTTTAATACCCATCACCGGGCTAACCCATCCCCCTCCCCTTCCCTCTAGGACCCTCAGTTTGTTTTTCAGAGTCCATCGTCTCTCATGGTTTGTCTCCTCCTCCGATTTCCCCCCTTCATTTTTTCCCTTGCTACTATCTTCTTCTTCTTTTTTTTTTTTAACATATAATGTATCATTTGTTTCAGAAGTACAGATCTGTGATTCAACAGTCTTGCACAATTCACAGCGCTCACCATAGCACATACCCTCCCCAGTGTCTATCACCCAGCCACCCCATCCCTCCCACCCCCCACCACTCCTGCAACCCTCAGTTTGTTTCCTAAACATCCTAACGCATTGTGTACATGAACTTTTATCTGTGGTAGGTAACTAAAAGTGAAATGGCCAAGTCAAAGAGTATTCATGTTCTAAAACCTGACCATGCTGATATATTGGAGGATCTGTTTTTCCACACCCACTGAAATGATGATTAAATTCTACGAACTAAACTGATGTGGAAAATAATTTCTCACTGTTTGTATTTGCATTTCCTAATTTACTTTGGAGAGGGGGCATCATTTTTATGTTTATTATTATTATTGTTGTTATTATTTTTAAAAGAGGGGAATCCTTGGGGTTTAGGTAGTAGACAGTAATGGCTCTGTTGCCTGGGGATCAGGATATGGAGGACGGTTCTAGTATGTGTGTGAGTGGCCTAGACTCATCAGCCTTGTTGAATTATCCGAACGATTGCCCTAAATCTAGATGCCCACTGATCTTGGTATTGTTACTTCTGAGTTTGGTCCTTGTGAATCTGCAGTAATTTTCTCCAGCAGTTCTGGGATGTGGTTGACTTCATTTCTTTAAGTCAGCCCATTCATTTTTCAGCTATTGTCTATTCTAACAATATCTCATCAACTGATAGCTCTTTTCTTGGTTTTTAAAAAATTGTGGTAAGATTCTTTAAAATTTCAGAATTTTTTTTTCTTGCAAAATTGAAACTCTGTATGCATTAAACAGTAGCTTCCCATTCCTCTTCTCCCTCATCCCTCGGCAGCTCCCATTCTGCCTTCTGTTTCCGTGAATTTGACTACTGTAAGTACCTCATATAAGTAGAATCATACAATATTTGTCTTTTTTTGATGGACTTATTTTACTTAGCATAATATCTCCAAGGTTCATCCATGGTATAGCATATTCTGTGTTGTAGCGTCAATGATGTAGATTTTCCTTCCTTTTTAAGGCTAAATAAGATCCCATTGTTTATCTACCACATTTTATTTATCTGTTGATGGACACTTGGGTTGTTTCTACCTTTTGGCTATTGTGAATAATGCTGCTATGAACACGAGTGAACAAATAGCTCAAAACCTGCTTTCAGTTCTTTTGGGTACCCGCCCACAAATGGAATTGGTAGATCGTACAGTGTTAAAACTTGTACATGGAATTATAGTCCTCAAATGCAATCTTTACAAAGTCACGAATGTAAAAACATTGCTATGTCTCTTTCCATGAAAAGGTTCTCTGCCATACAAAGTGAAAATCTCAATGAATAGTGTTTTGCATTTTCTTACCATCTTCTGAATAGAGCTTTATAATTAAAATGTAATCAGAACAAATAGAACCTTTCTTTTTGCTTCAAAGGCTAAACATGGGCAGAGTCAGTCAAATGTTTTTCCTACTTCTAATCATGCTAGTATACAATTTTTAATTTAGCCAAAGAACTGAGATGTATTTGTGTTTTCCAAGTTTTCTTTACTATATTTCCAAAGTGCATATACACACACACCCCTACACATCTACACACATTGTTAGCAAAAGTATTTTTATCACCCATTGTCTTTGATTTTTAACTAGATAAACTGGAAAAAGCTGTTAATTTTGAATATGCTTGGAGCATATAATTTGTGACCTAAGTGTGGAGAAAAATCCATTTATGTCTTTCTTTGAAGATTCAAATACTTGTAAATTCTGATCCTTGGCAATAAGCAAGTCTGTATTTTGTTAATCTAAAAATACTTACCTACTTTCTTTGTAAATTTGCCTACTTTCTTTGTAAGGTTCATGGAAATATTTATTTCCTCTAACTGGTAATGTTTTCCTCCTAACTTAAAAGATTTAAGGCACCCCTCCCCCCATTTAATAATGTTGAAAAAGTAGCTGAAACACCATGTTAGATTTGATTATTTTTGTTTTAGTATTGATTTTTTTTTTTTTTAGAGAGCGAGTGTGGGGAGGGGGAGGGGTAGAGGGAGGGGAAGAGAGAGAATCCTAAGCAGGCTCCATGCTCAGTGCAGAGCCTGACTCTGGGCTTGATCTCGTAACCCTGAGATCATCACCTGAGCTGAAATCAAGAGTCAATGCTTAATTGACTGAGCCACCCAGTCTCCCCTACTATTAGTATTTTAAACTAACTTTTATGGAACTCTTTTTGTTTTTGCCAAATGTATAATTAATTTTTTTGCATAAAGAAATTCTTTCCCATTCCTATGTCTTTTTGCCTATTTTTATAGCACAATTCATTTTGAAGATTTGCTTCATCGTTTTATAGTTGATAGTTGTTATAGGCTGTAGAATTATCCCTAAGCTATATTGTAAGTAGGAAAAAAGCCCCCAAAAACAAACTGAAGAACAGTGTGTCTAGTGTAATACCATTTATGTAAGAATGGAGTTGGGTGAGAGGGAGAACCATTTGAAAGTGAGCATCTGTGCATTTGCTTTACTCGTAGAGTATCTCAGGAAACATTGTCAAATTAAAATAAATACAAAGTTAACATTAAAAGAAAGCCAGTACAGGGGAAGGTGGAAACGATTCTTCAGCTTCAGAGCATAGTACCAGTATATAGATTTAGTTTTTGACATTGAAATCATTCATTTTCCTTCTGAATTTTAAAGCTTTGTGGCATGACAGCATATATAATGACAGTTAAAAAAATTCTGTGACTTTCTTTATTCTTACTTTTTTCACTGATTTTTATGTCATCCTTTTTTAAACCTCTTTTTGGGAATAATTTATAGAAAATTTACAAAGGAAGTATGGAGAATTGCCCTATACCCTTCAACCAGCCTTCCCTAACATTAACGTCTTACATAACCATGGTGCGTTTGTCAAAACTAATGAGATAATATTGCTACAGTACAGACTTCATTCACATGTCACCAGTTCCCCCCCCTTCCCCGCCATGCCCCTTTTCTATTCCAGGATCCAGCCTAGCATGCCATGTTTCAGTCTTTCACATATCACCAGTTTCCCCCCCTGCCCCATGCCCCTTTTCTGTTCCAGGATCCAGCCTAGCATGCCATGTTTCAATCTTTGACGCTTTTGTAGCCACTGGCTTTCATGGTCGCCATTAATTTGTAGTTTTTGTTTTCATGACATTGACTCTTTTGAGGAGTCCTGGTCAAGCATGTTGTGCTCAGTGTGGGTTTATCTGATGTCTTCTCACAGTTATACCATCGTTATGGATTTTGATAATACAACAAAGGTGGAGTACCTTTCTGTTTTATATCAGGGCATACTTGTCAGCAATGGAGTGAACCTTGATCACTTGCTTCTTTATGGTGGTGTCTGACATCTTTCTCTCCTGTCAAGTCACTCTTTTCCCATTTCCGTTGCCTGTTCAGTGGAAGTGAATCGCTGAGTTCAGTTTATGTTCAAGGGGAGGGAAATTAAGGCCCACCTCCTGGAAGGCATATCTAAATACGTTATTTGGAATTTTCGGTAGGGCAATATCTACAAGTCTTCTCTTCCCTCTCATTTTGTTCTTGTGGTTGTTTAGTCATTTATTTACATCAGTATTGACTCCTGGGTATTTGTTTTATTCTTTGGGTTAAAATCCATTTCTATCCTTATTTGTTTTGTTGCTCACAGTGTTTCAGCTTTGGCCATTGGGAGTTCTTTCTGGTTGGTTCCTGTGTCCTTTTCATATGGCTCCTTCCTTTTTTTCCCCTCTCTGTCTTTCCTTAGGCATTTCCTTACTTTCTGTCACTAGAAGGTACTTTCCTGCCCTAGTCCTAAGATTTCTCTAGTTCAGCCCTTTCTCCTGGGATCCCTGGCTCTTGCTGTTGATAAATTGTGTTTACCAGTCAAGCCATGGGCTATAGGTATGCTTGCTGCTATTCGCGTGTCAGTTTTCTGGGCCCTCCCAGTCAACAGCCCTAGAAAAGATATCTATATATACTAACTCAAGTCTGTGCACATCTCTAATTATTTCTCTATGTAGCTGTCTGCATATGTATTAAAGCAGGTAAGTTCATAGCGCTGTCTCCAACTCTAATCCAGCACCATGGCATTCATTCCTGCCTTTTCCCCTTACTTATTTGTAAATTTTTTCCCTGACCTTGAGAAGCCTGGCTCCCATTATCTACATTTCATTTATTTGTTCAAAAAGTACACATGCAAATTAGTTTCATGATTATTTACTTTTTTCTCATAATAAATACATTTACCAACCAGAGTATGTACTATATTTCTGTACAGTTTTTTTTTTTTTTGGCTTTAGCCTAATAATGGTATCAAGTTAAAATACCATTTTCCAAAGTTACTTAGGTCAGCTCCATTTTTTTCCCTATCGTGCTTAGGGAGATTATTTTATATCGCTGCTAATCATTAATTATTAAAAGTATGGTGCTGCATAAAATAATGATGTATTGCTTGTTAATCTGAAATATTGGCAGAAAAATATATAAGAAACATTTTGTTGCTCTTATTTCAAATAGTATTTTAACATGGATCCATTATAAGATTTCCAGGAAGTACAGATATTTGTTTTGTTTTTCTGAGTGTTTATCTTTAAAATGGAATTATTTTCTCATTCATAACATGTTTTATACATTTACAAGTCCTGATGTAACCAAAAGTCTGAAAGATATTACCAAGTACCAATTATTTTTTCTAAAATAGGAAAACAGTATTATTCTTAGGTGCAGTTATTATTTGCTCTCATTTATAGAACAAAGATGGAGAAATCTGTCCTGTTTATTTGCCCATTTCACCTTGTTTAGTCTTAGCTAACGTTTTGTGAGTGAGGAAATATAATAGTTGAGGACTGAGGATAAGGAAGATGAGTTAAGAGAATAATGAAGAAAAACACTGTCCCATTTGTACGTGTTTTTAATTAATGGGAAGTTATTCCCTAATTCAGCTAGGGAATTTGTTTGCCGTCATTATTCTGTTGTTTTGAATATCTCCCAGTTTTCCTGTTAAGGATTTATTTAAAAAAAGAGCCAAATGTCACTAAGTCACAGGAGTTGCGATTTCACCAATCTCTTAACCAATTCAGATGAGTTTTTTTCTACTTCATGTATTTTGTTCATGCACAGTAGCTTTATCAAAAGCAAATAAAAATTTGGACAAAAATGTAAACTCTGGTATATCATTAAATGTAGCATTGCTGTGGGAAATGGTTCTGTCTTTTCTTGAAATTGAACACCTCTACTTATATTCTTTTACTGCCGTGCTAAATTGTAAGCAGATCTTGCTGGTGTTACATTTTAATATTTACTGAGCAGTTTTTTCTTTTTCTTTCCTTTTTTTTTTTTAATAGATTTTATTTATTTATTTGCCAGAGAGAGAGTGCGGAAGAGAAAGAGAGAGTACAAGTAGGGGGAGTGGCAGGCCAGGGGAGAAGCAGGCTCCCCGCTGAGCAGGGAGCCCCAAGCAGGACTCAATCCCAGGACCCTGGGATCATGACCTGAGCTGAAGGCAGATACTTAACCAACTGAGCCACCCAGGCACCCCTTTACTGAGCAGTTTTCAAGGGGTCCAGATTCCTTGGCCTTTTCTTACTTTTAATAGTTAAGTCTGGTAACAGAGACAAAATATATCTGGAGCCATATAGTATTTTATGATTCTGAGCACTTCTGAAAAACTCTGCTGTGGTATAAATTTTTTTCATAACTGTCACTAAGTATCCCAGTACAGAAACCACTTCTCTGTTTTTCTCAAGTCTTAGGCATTTTTTAAACTTTTTTTTATTGTTATGTTAATCACCATACATTACATCATTAGCTTTTGATGTAGTGTTCCATGATTCATTGCTTGTGCATAACACCCAGTGCTCCACGCAGAACGTGCCCTCTTTAATACCCATCACCAGGCTAACCCATCCCCCACCCCCCTACCCTCTAGAACCCTCATTGTTGTCAGAGTCCATCGTCTCTCATGGTTCGTCTCCAACTTACTCCCCTTCATTCTTCCCTTCCTGCTATCTTCTTCTGTTTTTTTTCCTTAACATATATTGCATTATTTGTTTCAGAGGTACAGATCTGTGATTCAACAGTCTTGCACAATTCACAGCGCTCACCATAGCACATACCCTCCCCAATGTCTATCACCCAGCCACTCCCTCCCTCCCACCCCCCACCACTCCAGCAACCCTCAGTTTGTTTCCTGAGATTAAGAATTCCTCATATCAGTGAGGTCATATGATACATGTCTTTCTCTGATTGACTTATTTCACTCAGCATAACACCCTCCAGTTCTATCCACGTCGTTGCAAATGGCAAGATCTCATTCCTTTTGATGGCTGCATAATATTCCATTGTGTATATATACTGCATCTTCTTTATCCATTCATCTTTTGATGGACATCTTGGCTCTTTCCACAGTTTGGCTATTGTGGACATTGCTGCTATAAACATTGGGGTGCACGTACCCCTTTGGATCCCTACATTTGTATCTTTGTGGTAAATACCCAGTAGTGCAATAGCTGGATCCTATGGTAGCTCTATTTTCAACTGTTTGAGGAACCTCCATACTGTTTTCTAGAGTGGTTGCACCAGCTTGCATTCCCACCAACAGGGTGGGAGGGTTCCCCTTTCTCCACATCCCCGCCAACATCTGTCGTTTCCTGACTTGTTAATTTTAGCCATTCTCACTGGTGTGAGGTGGTATCTCATTGAGGTTTTGATTTGGATTTCCTGATGCTGAGCGCAGTTGAGCATTTTTCATGTCTCTGTTGGCCATTTGGATGTCTTCTTTGGAAAAATGTCTGTTCATGTCTTCTGCCCATTTCTTGATTGGATTATTTGTTCTTTGGGTGTTGAGTTTGATAAGTTCTTTATAGATTTTGGATACTAGCCCTTTATCTGATATGTCATTTGCAAATATTTTCTCCCATTCTGTCGGTCGTCTTTTGGTTTTGTGGACTGTTTCTTTTGCTGTGCAAAAGCTTTTTATTTTGATGAAATCCCAATAGTTCATTTTTGCCCTTGCTTCCCTTGCCTTTGGCGATGTTTCTAGGAAGAAGTTGCTGCGGCTGAGGTCAAAGAGGTTGCTGCCTGTGTTCTCCTTTAGGATTTTGATGGACTCCAGTCTCACGTTTAGGTCTTTCAACCATTTGGAGTCTGTTTTTCTGTGTGGTGTAAGGAAATGGTCCAGTTTCATTCTTCTGCATGTGGCTGTCCAATTTTCCCAAGCCATTTGTTGACGAGACTGTCTTTTTTCCACTGGACATTCTTTCCTGCTTTGTCGGAGATGAGTTGACCATAGAGTTGAGCGTCCATTTCTGGGCTCTCTATTCTGTCCCATTGATCTATGTGTCTCTTTTTGTGCCAGTACCATACTGTCTTGATGATGACAGCTTTGTAATAGAGCTGGAAGTCCGGAATTGTGATGCCACCGACTTTGCTTTTCTTTTTCAATATTCCGTTGGCTATTCGGGGTCTCTTCTGGTTCCATACAAATTTTAGGATTATTTGTTCCATTTCTTTGAAAAAAGTGGATGGTATCTTGATGGCGATTGCATTGAATGTGTAGATTGCTTTAGGTAGCATTGACATCTTCACAATGTTTGTTCTTCCAATCCATGAGCATGGAACGTTTTTCCATTTCTTTGTGTCTTCTTCAATTTCTTTCATGAGTATTTTACAGTTTTCTGAGTACAGATCCTTTGCCTCCTTGGTTAAATTTATTCCTAGGTATCTTATGGTTTTGGGTGCAATTGTAAATGGGATCGACTCCTTGAATTGTCTCTCTTCTGTCTTGTTGTTGGTGTATAGGATTGCCACTGATTCCTGTGCACTGATTTTATATCCTGCCACTTTACTGAATTTATGTATGAGTTCTAGCAGTTTTGAAGTGGAGTCTTTTGGGTTTTCCACATACAGTATCATATCATCTGTAAAGAGTGAGAGTTTGACTTCCTCTTTGCCAATTTGGATGCCTTTGATTTCTTTTTGTTGTCTGATTGCTGTGGCTAGGACTTCTAATACTATGTTGAATAGCAGTGGTGAGAGTGGACATCCCTGCCGCATTCCTGACCTTAGGGGAAAAGCTCTCAGCTTTTCCCCATTGAGAACGATATTCGCTGTAGGTTTTTCGTAGATGGCTTTTATGATATTGAGGTATGTACCCTCTATCCCTATACTCTGAAGCGTTTTGATCAAGAAAGGATGCAGTACTTTGTCAAATGCTTTTTCTGCATCTATTGAGAGGATCATATGACTCTTGTTCTTTCTTTTGTTAATGTATTGTATCACGTTCATTGATTTGCGGATGTTGAACCAACCTTGCAGCCCAGGGATAAATCCCACTTGGTCATGGTGAATAATCCTTTTATTGTACTGTTGGATCCTATTGAATAGTATTTTGGTGAGAATTTTTGCATCCATGTTCATCAAGGATATTGGTCTGTAATTATCCTTTTTGATGGGGTCTTTGTCTGGTTTGGGCATCAAGGTAATGCTGGCCCCATAAAATGAGTTTGGAAGTTTTCCTTCCATTTCTATTCTTGGAACAGTTTCAGGAGAATAGGTATTAATTCTTGAAATGTCTGATAGAATTCCCCTGGGAAGCTATCTGGCCCTGGGCTTTTGTTTGTTGGGAGATTTTTGATGACTGCTTCAATTTCCTTAGTGGTTATAGGTCTGTTCAGGTTTTCTATTTCTTCCTGGTTCAGTTTTGGTAGTTGATACATCTCTAGGAATGCACCCATTTCTTCCAGGTTATCTAATTTGCTGGCATAGAGTTGCTCATAATATGTTCTTATAATTGTTTGTATTTCTTTGGTGTTGGTTGTGAGCTCTCCTCTTTCATTCATGATTTTGTTGACTTGGGTCATTTCTCTTTTCTTTCTGATAAGTCTGGCCAGGGGTTTATCAATCTTGTTCATTCTTTCAAAGAACCAGCTCCTAGTTTCGTTGATCTGTTCTACTGTTCTTTTGGTTTCTAGTTCATTGATTTCTGCTCCGATCTTTATGATTTCTCTTCTCCTGCTGGGTTTAGGCTTTATTTGCTGTTCTTTCTCCAGCTCCTTTAGGTGTAGGGTTAGGTTGTGTATTTGAGACCTTTCTTGTTTCTTCAGAAAGGCTTGTATTGGTATATACTTTCCTCTCAGGACTGCCTTTCTGTATCCCAAAGATTTTGGACAGTTGTGTTTTCATTTTCATTGGTTTCCATGAATTTTTTAAATTCTTCTTTAATTTCCTGGTTGACCCATTCATTCTTTAGTAGGATGCTCTTTAGCCTCCATGTATTTGAGTTCTTTCCAACTTTCCTCTTGTGATTGAGTTCTAGTTTCAAAGCATTGTGGTCTGAAAATATGCAGGGAATAATCCCCATCTTTTGGTACTGGTTGAGACCTAGGATGTGATCAATCCTGGAGAATGTTCCATGGGCACTAGAGAAGAATGTGTATTCTGTTGCTTTGGGATGGAATGTTCTGAATATGTCTGTGAAGTCCATTTAGTCCAGTGTTTCATTTAAAGTCTTTATTTCCTTGTTGATCTTTTGCTTAGATGATGTGTCCATTTCAGTCAGGGGGGTGTTAAAGTCCCCCACTATTATTGTATTGTTGTCAATGTGTTTCTTCGCTTTTGTTATTAATTGCCTTCTATAATTGGCTGCTCCCACGTTAGGGGCATAGATATTTGTAATCGTTAGATCTTCTTGTTGGATAGACCCTTTAAGTAGGATATAGTGTCCTTCTTCATCTCTTATCACAGTCTTTGTTTTAAAATGTAATTTGTCTGATAGAAGGATTGCCACCCCAGCTTTCTTTTGGTGTCCATTAGCATGGTAAATGGTTTTCCACCCCCTCACTTTCAATCTAGGGGTGTTTTTGGGTCTAAAATGAGTCTATTGCAGACAGCATATTGATGGGTCTTGTTTTTTTATCTAATATGATAGCCTCTGTGTTTTGATTGGGGCATTTAGCCCATTTACATTCAGGGTAACTATTGAAAGGTATGAATTTAGTGCCATTGTATTGCCTGTAAGGTGACTGTGACTGTATATTGTCTATGTACCTTTCTGATCTATGCTGCTTTTAGGCTCTCTTTTTGCTTAGAGGACCTCTTTCAATATTTCTTGTAGGGCTGGTTTCGTGTTTGCAAATTCCTTTAGTTTTTGTTTGTCCTGGAAGCTTTTTATCTCTCCTTCTATTTTCAATGACAGCCTAGCTGGATATAGGATTCTTGGCTGCATATTTTTCTCGTTTAGTGCTCTGAATATATCATGCCAGTCCTTTCTGGCCTGCCAGGTCTCTGTGGATAGGTCTGTTGCCAATCTAATGTTTCTACCATTGTAGGTTACATATCTCTTCTCCCGAGCTGCTTTCAGGATTTTCTCTTTGTCTCTGAGACTCGTAAATTGTACTATTAGATGTCGGTGTGTTGACCTATTTTTATTGATTTAGAGAGGGGTTCTCTGTGCCTCTTGGATTTTGATGCCTGTTTCCTTCCCCACATTAGGGAAGTTCTCTGCTATAATTTGCTCCAATATACCTTCTGCCCCTCTCTCTCTTTCTTCTTCTTCTGGGATCCCAATTATTCTAATGTTGTTTCATCTTATCGTATCACTTATCTCTCGAATTCTGCTCTCGTGATCCTGTAGGTATTTATCTCTCTTTTTCTCAGTCTCTTTATTTTCCATCATTTGGTCTTCTATATCGCTGATTCTCTCTTCTGCCTCATTTATCCTAGCAATTAGTGCCCCCATTTTTGATTGCACCTCATTAATAGCCTTTTGGTTTCGACTTGTTTAGATTAGTTCTTTTATTTCTCCAGAAAGTGTTTCTCTAATAACTTCCACGCTTTTTTCAAGTCCAGCTAGTGACTTTAAAGTCATGATTCTGAACTCTAGGTCCAACATCGTACTAAGGTCCGCATTGAGTAGGTCCTGGCAAATGGTACTACCTCTTGTTCTTTTTGCTGAGGTGATTTTTTTCGTCTTGTCATTTTGTCCAGAGGAGAATAGATGAATGAGAGAACAAAATGTTACCAGGTTAACAACGTCCCCTGCAAATATACTCTATACAAATCAGAAAAGACCTGAAACCAGGGGACAAGAAAGGGAAAGAAAGAAGAGAAAAAAAAAGAGGAAAAAGAAAAAGATAAAAACAACCCAAAACAGAAGAAAACAAAAAAAACAGAATATAAGCAAATATGATCAGGCTAGTGCAGAGATTAGTGCCACACTCTAGCTTTTGGGCATATTTTGGTCTGTTAGAAGAAAATGCCTGCTAAAATTTTAAAGGAAGAAAGACTTATATATGTACAAAATAAGGGTTGATACAATGAAGGGATGGCAGATTACTCCAAAGATGAAAATAATAAAAGATTTTATAAATGGAATTGATAAGAAGTTGTTTTGAAAAAGAAAGAAGAAGATTTAAAAATAAAAAGAAAAAAGAAAATAAAGAAAAAAAAGGGAGAGAATGTGATTAGGGAGGAGAATAGAACAAAGCCATACACTAGTGATTTAGGGTATATTTTGATCTGTTAGAAGAAATTGTATCTCAAAATTTTAAAGAGAGAAGAACTTATATATATATATATATCCCAAAAATAAGGGTAACTACTATGAAGGGATAAAAATATGACTCTAAAAATGAAAAATAAAAAATGTTTTTTTCAAAAAAGGGATTGATAAGATGTTGTTTGAAAAAAGGGTAAAAAAGAAAAATAAAAAAACAGTTAAAAAAATTAACTTTGAAAAACTGATGAATCATTGTTAAAAAGCCATGAAATCTATGTGCAGTATTCCCCTAGCGCTGGCGTTTGCCCGTTCTCTTTGATCGGTAAACTTGGTCTTGGTTTGCTGGCTGTTCGTGGTGATCTTCTGGGGGAGGGGCCTGTTGCCGTGGTTCGCAAATGTCTTTGCCGGAGGCGGAATTGCCCCTCCCTTGTGAGTCCGGGCTAAGCAAGCTGCTCGGGTTTGCTCTCAGGAGCTTTTGTTCCCTGCAAGCTCTCGGTACAGCTTTGGAGGACTAGTGTGAAAATGGTGGCCTCCCAATCTCCCCCCAGAGGAGCTGAGAACTCAGGGTCCCGCTCCTCAGTGTGCCCCCAGAGAAAAGCAGTCACTCCCGTGTCCCTGGTCTCCGGCCGCACTCCGCGCTCACCCGGCCTGTGACTGAGTGTTTCTATCTCCTGCACCCGACCCCATGTGGAGTCTCCAAACCCAGCAGATCCCTGTGGTGCGCTTCCGCGCCGCTCCTCCCAGGGGAGGAAGGGGAGTCTCCCCGGATCTGCCGCTTCTTGGGTCCCTGCTGGAGGAGCAGTGGCCCGACTGGGCCGCGGATCACAGTTTATGGCCACCCTGAGCTGAGAGCCCACTTCTTGGCTCCGTCTCTGCAGCCGGCTTCCCCGCTCCGATCCCTGGGAGCTCTGCCGCACTCAGGAACCCCTGGTCTTTCTGTGACCTCAAGGGTCCTGAGACCACACTGTCCCGCGAGGGTTCCACCCCCCGCTTAGCCACTGGAGTGATGTCCCTCAGCGGAGCCGACTTCTAAAAGGTCCGATTTTGTGCTCCGCAGCTCCACCACTCTCCAGAAGCGGCTGACGGAGGCCCCCTCCCCCGTCGTCTATCCTCCCGAATATCGCCTCGGATTCACTTCTCCGCACGTCCTACCTTCCAGAAAGTGGTCGCTTTTCTGTTCAGAGTGTTGTTAGTATTCTTACCTTCGATCTCCTGTTGAGTTTGTAGGTGTTCAAAATGGTTTGATCCCTATTCAGCTGAATTCCTGAGAGCAGATGAAATTCAGGTCTTCTACTCCTCCGCCATCTTGCTCCGCCCCCCCCCGAAAAACTATTTTATACCCACTAGATTAACACACATTTCAAAACATCTGATAATATCGAATGTTGGTGATGATATGGAGCAAATAGAACTCATATTCCCTGCTGAAGAGTGTATAAGATAGACCTACTTTGGAGCACATTTGTCATTTTTTGATGCAGAAAGTATTACCCAACTCTTTGCTATCAGCTTTATTCCTATGTGTGTACTCTGGGGGAACTTCTACACTAGGGCACATGGATTTTTATTATTTTGTTTATAATAGTGACTAACTTTAAATAACTCCTATGTTTCAATGAATACAAAGTTGTGACAGATCTGTAAACAGGGATGCTGTCAGAAGGAAAGGAAAATGAGAGAGCGGCATCTATAGAAATCTATATGGATGAATCCCTGAATTACAATATTCTTAAAAAGACAAGTCCCGAAGAAAAATTACCTTTTCTATAAAGCTTGAAAGTAGGCACAGTTGAGCAATGTCTTATTTAGGATACCTAAAAATAAGAGAATGATAAAAAATTTAGAGTAGTGGTTAGTTCAGTGGAGGTCAAGTTGATTAGGAGAACTTCTGCTGTTTTACTGTGAACATTTTTAAGTGAGATTGGATGCATGGATCTGTCTATCTCTGTATGCATATGTCTTTCTGTCTGTATTTTTGTGAGGGTGTGGAGCATATTGAGAGGAGTGTCCTGGGAATGTCAATCATTTTGGTTATATTCTGTTTCTTAAAGATTTATTAGAAGATTCAGGGATGTTCATTTAAGTCTTATACTTCATAACTCAAATATTATATATTTTCTCTTAAAGATATTGAAATTTCATAATTACAAAGTAAAATTAAGATGTTGGAAGAATAAATACTATATAGTAAGTAGTCATTGTCTCTGGGTAGTGAAATTATGGGGTACCTTCACTTTTTATATTATGCATTTCTAAGTCTTGTATGTCTTTTATAATGAACGTGTTTTTTTTTTATATTTAGAAAAGACATTGATGATTATAGAAAGTAAACCCTAATGCAAAATTTTACTAATGTGTTGCTAATAAAGATGGTGATCTTGAGTTATATGCTATCCTATTAAACTGTAATGTCAGACTTAATACTAAAGATACTTGTTATTAAAAATCATTAGACCCAGTATTTTCTTTTCAGATAAGCATCATTATTTTTCATCAGAAATTTAATGCATCCAAATTTGGGTTAGTGTTTTCTATACTGGTATAATGTATTAGCTAAATTTAGGACTAGTGATGGCCTTTGAGTGCTCAAAAGACTATTAAAATATGCTATGTTGTTACAGATAGAGTAGTATCCACTCGTATGTAATACTACTAAACAATTCCAAAACCACTTACACTAAGTAAAAGTTTGCAAGTTGTGCAATAAATATCCTCTGTCTGCATGACACTTTCATTTTTAGAATTTTTAAAATAACCTATAACCAAATTTAAATGTGTTACTTTGAAAAGTTAGGGTAAAAGAATATAAACATTGTAATTTTTTAAAGAAACAAAATGTAAGTTCTGTGGCTACTAAACCAGAGTCTCTCTGGTTATTTAAAATGTATATTTAAAAAAATTTGTACTAGGTAAAGAATGTTAAATGTATTAGAAATTTATAAATGATATAATTGATCATGAAACATTAGCTTTCTATGATACCAACTTTACACATACTTCTTGCGTTGACAGTTTAGAAGCTTTTGACATATTCGTTTTTTGGTAGAATAAATATATGTGAGTGTGTGTACATATATATGTGATTAGTCAAATATAACAGTTGTAGAAAAGGTTTTTCTGACATTTATTTTCCTTGTATGACTATACAATTAAAAAAATTGCATGACATTTATTCCCTTTAGAATTTTTTTCTCCAAATGAGTGCTCTAAAAATGTCACTTTGAATTAAAGCAAAATGTTTGGAAGAGATAATTTATTTATGTTCTTGATGTAGATTTCAGTAACATGCTGAGTTTACTCTGGTTGAATTTTTCCTTTATCCCAAAAGAAATTGCTGAAAATATTTAGATTTTGCATTATTAGAAAATGGTGTTAGAATGCATAGAATAAAAGAAAGTGATCCTTTTAATATTCCAAGAAGAGGACTGGATAAGCACTACATGTTTTGTAACTAAACAGTTCATATTGGGTTCATAAAATCTAAGCGCTTTCTATAGACTTCTCAGCTTAAATGGAGGTATATGCCTTTTTTCTACAGTATGAACAATTGGCTAGATCTCTAGTTCTTGTAGGATTTATGTGTCCTCAATAAGCTCTCCTTGCTTTATAAACTTACTAAGTTCCCTCAAAAGAGATAAACTATGATTAATAATATTTGCTTCCAAATACCAGCTTTTCTATGTAAAAAATAATAATTGGCTAAAATAGTTGTTTATCGACTTTATAAGTTCAAATCAGACACAAATCTCTAGCCTCTTTATATAGATCTTTATTCTCCATTTCTCATTTCCACATCTGCTTCACTAGTAAACTCACAAACCCTCCTAAATTTATGTATTCACTGCTGGGTTTGAACAGCTCTAAGTTGTTTATTTTCTAATGACGATGATCAGTGTTCATTAATTCAACCCTTGTTTATTGAACACGAGCCACTGTGATGAGCACTGTTCTTGACATTAGAATATAGCAGTAAGTAAAATAGACAGTCCATGTTCTAACGGAGCTTACATTGTGGGGAAACAAATAGCAACCGGGATCAGTAAATAATTGCAAATTAAAGTATTAAATTCTGTGAATGGAATATAAAGGGTGCTTTAAAATGGGGCTTTGACTGAAACTGGAGATTCACGAAGACCTCTCTAGCATTTGAGAAGTGAAGGACAAGTAGCAGTTAGCCAAGCAAAGGGAAGGGTCAGGAAGTTTCTGCACTTGGTCTGGCTGGTATATAGTGACAGAGGTGAGAGAGGCTAGCGTTGATGACATGGTGATTTATAGCCCAGGCGAAGGATTTTCCTTTGTGGCCAGCTAAGGATTTTAATTAGAGTAATAATGTGATCAGTTTGTTTTTTAAAGAATCACTTACTTGGCCATCACATAGAGAATGATTTACAAGAAGACTAAAGTGGAAGCAAGATGTCCAGATCGGTATCTACAGAGATTCGGGCTAGAAATGATGGCAACTTGGAAGTGAGTGCTATCATCAGAGAGAAAGTTACTTAAAAATAGAAGACATGTGTGTCTGTGTCCCTGGCTTAGAATATTGACTTTGTCCAGTAGAAAAAGAACTAATTACTATAGACGGGGTTAGGTTCTAGATATGGCCAGTAAATTAAATACACACAGGCAGCCTTTATATGGATTAAGGAAGTGATGGGAATCTTAATAAGATAATAGTAAGTTAAACTACAGGAGTGTGGCAGTAACACTCCACTGTTTTGATTAACCCTCTAATAGAATTTTCATTTAAATCACTTGAAAAGATGAATGATGGACTCTGGGAAAATTCAGTTTTGATTTGAAATCAGAATTCTTTTCTTACTGAATGGTAAGGAAATCCCTGTAATTTGGTAAGAATTCTCCATTTCCTGTTCTTTTCATTCTCCCTTGGCGGTTATCATGCTTCCACCACTTTTGGGAGTTTTGGGAGTGGGGGATTCTTCAGCTTTATATGTGTTGCTACACATGAATTCATTTGTCAAACTCTGCATCTAACATTTATGGACGTATTTTTCATACCACAAAGTTGACAGAGTTATGCTGTCTTGCCGAGGAGAACGTGCTGTATCATTAATGGCTATCACACAGTACTTTATGGTGTCTGAATTGTGTTTGAATGGATTCACTTAAAAAATACCAGTTCACTTTTTGGATTCTACTAGCTCTCTTAAATAGCCTAAAAAAATTATTAACAGAACAAGTATAGGTATCATGTACTGTCTCAATAGGTTGATGACACTTGCATGGACAGTAGTCTTAAAAATTAATTCCACAGTGCCACACATTAGATGCAGATTGTATTTCTCTTTAGCACCTTTCAGCTCTCAGACAGAATAGTTATTGCATATTTGAGCTTTAAAAACTTATTTATCAATCAGCAGCTATTTATATCCCTAGCACTCTGTTAGGCTGACAGGAAGATAGTGATTCAGGGTCACAGTTTGGCTGATTATTGGTCTTTAAATAATAGTGAAATAATATTATGTTTGCATGTGTATCTATTTGATAATTGCATGTGCAACTTTTTCCACTTTGCTTGTTCAGTGAAGAATGGAAACATACGTGAGTTTTAATCAGGGTCCTGACAGTGTTCACCCGAGTGATGGGAGATAGTGGGAATCCAAGAATTTGGGAACTTGAAAGTATCTAAGATATGTTTAAATCAGTTATTTTATTTATTAGGGAAGTGAGACCCTGAAAAGTAAGTAACCTCCCCAAGGTCACACAGCTAATTACTAACAACTATTCTCTATTTTCTAGTTTGATTTTAGTGTTTTGTATGGCAGAGAAAACTTCTAATAATAAGGAAGGAGCATTTATTGAACTAATGCTTATCATGAGAATTTTTAATAAGCTGTTTTATTTTCAGATGTTCATAAACCATGTTTACAGTCAAGAAATACTTAATGCTCATATAGCCACCATTTAAATCAAGAAATAGAATGTTTGGCACCCAAAAGGCCTAGTCCCCCATTCTACCATGTCACCACCTCCCTTACTACCTTCTTTCTTACCTCCAGAGATAACAGGATCCTAACCTTTATTGTAATTATTTCTTTGTTTTATATATACATATATATATACACTCCTAAATGTTATAGTTTTGTCTAATTTTTGGACTGTTTAGAAGCCAAACCATACTATGTGTGCTCTCTTGTATATTGTCTTTCTTCACTATTATATCTTTAAGACTCATCCATGTTATTGTACATACCTGTGCTTAGCTCATTTTCATTGCTGTATAAAATCCCATTATGTGGATATATTACTGTGTGTTCTATTATTGATAGACATTGGGGGTGTTTTCAGCTTGGAGCTGCTGTGAATGTTCTTGTGCATAGAGCTTGATGCACATATACAAGAGTTCCTCTCAATATATACCTAGACATGAACTAGATGGGTCATGGGTTAAGCACAATTTCAGTTTTACTAGATTGAACCAAATTGTTATAAAGTGATTTTAACTGTTTTACGTTCCCACCAGCAGTGTATGGCTGTTGATCTTTCTAACATTTGGTAATGTCAGTGTTCTAAATTTTTTGCCCATCTGATGAATGTATAGTAGCTTCTCATTTTGTTTTAGTTTTTGTGTTTATTAATGTGGTTGAACACTTTTTTATATGTTTATTGGCCACTTAGATGTTCTCTTTGTTGAATTGTGTGTTAATATCTCTTAGCCATTTTTTTTTCAGCTTTTTGACTTTTTTCTTAGTGGTTTCTAGGAGTTCTTTATGAATTCTGGATCTGAGCCATTTGGCAGTTGTATACATCATGAATATATTGTCTTTTCACTCTTTTTATACTGTGTCTTGGTAAATGGAATTTTAGATTTTAATGTTGTTGAATTTCTCAGTTCTTTTTTTTCATGATTAGTGTTTTTTTGTGCTATAACATTCATTCTTACCACTCTCTCATATTCTCTTATGTTACCTTTTAAAAGTTTGCAGTTTTATCTTTTACGTTTGTATTTAATCTACCTGTAATTGATTTTTGTGTTTGGTGTGAGCTATGGGTCTAATTTCATTTTTTTCTCCCATATGGCTGCCTGGATTATTGCACATTTATTGTCTCAACACCACTCACTGAAGATGCCAGAGTAAAACTCATTGCATTGGGTTGCCCCCTCTGTCATATATCACCCGTGCACCTATGTGAGAATCGATGTCTAGGCTTTCAGTTCTTTTCCATTGTTTTATACATCTCTTTGCAGACTCCACACTGTTAATTAGTGTTGCTTTACACTCAGTCTAACTGATAGAGCAAGTTCTTCTACTGGGTTCTTCCAGAATATCTTGGTACTTTTCCGCTTTGCATTAACATATAATTTCAGAATCAGCTTTACGAAAACACATAAAAAACCTCTTAAGATCTGTATTGAGCTTATATTCACTCATAAGTCAGATTTTGAGAATTAGCATCTCTACAGTATTTAGTTTTCCATCCTGTGAACATAGCGTGTCTCCTTTTAGTTAGTTTGTTGCTGTGTTGCTCAATAAAATATAGACTGTAATAAGACAGTGGTATATAGATATTTAAAATTCTACATATTTGGTTCAGTTGTACACAAAAAGTCAAATAATTAATTATAAATATGCCCAGGTCTTAGAAGTTCTGATACTCTGCAAGCCATAATTTCTTACTATTTAGGTATACTGTTCTTTGTATTGTTCACAGGAACATAGCAACCTGTTGTTAACCTACTTTTTTTTACGTCTGTCTGCACTGTGGTAAAGTCAATTAAACATTACTGATAAGTCACACACATGAAGAGGTATAGGAAGATGAGAAAACATGTAGAAAGCATTAGGTAGATAAAATAATCATGCAAGTTCATGCAAGAAATGAAAATTTTTTCTTTTAAAAGTGATTTTCAAAAATGCTTACAAATTATTGATCTATCTTTTGTTTATATAATGTGTGGGGATGTTTTAAAGAAATCTCTAAAGATATGGATACAAGATCTAATTATTTTGCTGATGATGGCACTTTTTAATGATGCTCAGATCACATACTTCAAAGGTGAAAGAGTAAAAACCTAGTATTTTCCTTGTCTATAAATAATAAATTGAGTGAAAATATTTTTCTTTTTTTTTTTTTTACAGGCTTCTAACTAGGAATATTTTATTTACCTGGCAAAGTGACTTGTACTTTTCTTGTATTCAGTAAAACCTCTTTCTAAGACTACTTTTTCTCTACCTATTGTAAAAGTTGACTTCTGGCTCTGGCCTAAATTCCATCTCATTCCACACCCTTGGCCAGGCTGTTCATCTGGCTGTATAGCAGTAAATCGGAGAGCTTCACACCTGTTCATTAGATTGTGAAGAAAGCATTGTGAATCACCACCACCACCATCCAGATTCACATCAGCAGCATCGATACAACCACCCTCCTCACCCTCTTGGCCTGTAGGGACTGCTTACTGTGGGGCACACGTTGCTAAACACTTCATAGAGACTAGCTCCTTAAAGCACAGTCATCCCCTGAAGTTGTTAATGTTTTAGGCTCCGAGAGTTCAAGAAACCTTTTGGAGGTCATACAGCTATTATGTAGATTTAAATTTAGGTGTGTCTAACTCCCCATCTCATGCTTTTAGTTGTGCCTTCGGCCTCCCAATTCATACACACTATTTTAATTCAAAGTTACAGAAGAAGCAAATGTTTTTAATCAGTAAAATGCACAATTGAACTCAGTAAATTTTAAAATAAAAGTCTTAGGTGGCAAACAAATTTATGAAGTAATAATATAATATGTGCTTTATTTCACACCTAGGCTAATTTATGATTCATTTTTCTATAGCCATTTACCAAGCTGTGATGGCTTTTGAAACAGATAGAACTGCTAATTGTTAAATGAAGTTTATCTTTGGTGAAAAACGTTTGACTAGCAAGGCATTCTAAAATTGATTATTATTTAGGTAAGACTAGTTCATTCGTCAATTTCTCATTTCCTGAATAAGTTTCTGATTTAAGATTCTTGATAAAGGATATAAACTGATAGAAACCTAATATGCAAGAATGCATATCTGTAAGCGTATTTAAGTTGGACATTTTGAGTTTCAGTGGATATTACAAAAGTTAGTTTCTATAGCACTTGTTCAACAGAGACTTGTCTTTAGTAACCGCTATTGGAAAAAAATAGGAATTGGGACAGCAGAAAGTAATGCAAAGACTTGTAATCTATAGTGATTTTCTTTTTTGGCATTGTTGCATGGCATAAAGTTTTGTTAATTTACCAAAATCACTTTAAAGTTATTATCGCCAATAATCTTAAGGAATTTTTGTTTTCATGCCTCCATTAATTCTGTTTTTTAAAAAGGAGGCTTAGAAATTCAAAAAAATTTTTGTTTTATTTAAGTATGAGAGATTATTATATTTCAGTATTATTTTAAACTTTAGGATAATTCTGTGAATTCAAAAAGTTTTGAAAAATAGTCACACCTAAGAACAAGGAGATCTAAAGATTACTTCCAATTCTGTGATCCCATGAATCTTTGTGTTTGTACTTTGCTTCTGGATATATTTCCATACTCTCAGTTCCCAGTGACTTCAGATATGGCTAAATTGGGAGGTTAGTGAAAGACAGTGGTAGATTAAATATTTTTGTAAACAAGATAAACCAGTGATCAAGATATTTGGCTAAATATTTCACTCAAGAGAATTTTAATTTTGTATCATTTAGAGTTGCTTAAAATTGAACTTTGTAAGTGCTTAATTTTTAGGCTTATCAATTGCATATTTGCGTTTTTTAGAAAGTTTTTGTATTTTGAAGAATTAACACATAACTTTATTTCTCCTTTTGATGTATAACAAAGTGCTAAATTTCAAACCAAATCTATTCTACAAGTGTGGTGGTTTTTTTGTTTTGAAAATTTTGGAAATAGGTTTTCCCAAAGAAGTTCTGTTGTGAAATGACGTTTCTCAGGCCAACTCAGAAAAAAAAAATAACTTGAACAATCAAGTATTTAGGAAGTAGCACTAATATTACCATTTTATCTATAGCTAATGCCCATTTCAATTTTATTTTCATCAAATTTTCTAAGTTTTAACATTAGTCCTGGAATTTGATGAGCACTGGGTGTTATATGCGACTGATGAATTATTGAACACTGCATCTGAAACTAATGATGTACTATATATTGGCTAATTCAATTTAAATAAAAAAACAAAAGAAAGAATTTTGCAGGCTTCAGAGTGTGGCAGGGTTGGAGCAAGGCATGGATGCTGTTATTTATGAGTAACTTTCATACTTGTATAGGAGAAGACCCTTTCTTTTATATCATTATTTTAAAACCATGTTCAGAAGAACCCTAAAATTCTTGAGGGGTGCCTCAGTTTTGCTTTCCGCAAGAATAGCTTTGTTTTTATTTGTTTCATGTGTTGAGGTTTGCCTAACCTTTAATTATTAGCTCGGTGATAGAGTTCCGCTCTTTGAATAAGACTTTATAGAGTCATGTGTCTGCTTTTCCATACCTGATTTTAGAACCTTGAGTTAGTTACTTCACCCTCTGAGCTTTCGTTTTGTCCTCAGTACAATGGAGATCATAACAGTACTTACTTCATAGGGTCCCTGTGAGTATTAAAAGTGACAATATGTGTGCATTATCTGGAAGGGCATTTAGTGTCCAGTAAGTGCATGAAAGTTTGAACATAAGTGGCTAAGTCTGTGATAGAACTGGCAACTGTCTGATGCCAAAGTTAGACTCTTACCACTATTAAATCATACTGTTGAATTAAACTGAGGGAATGAAAGGAATGAAGGGGATTGAAAAATTGAGGCAAGGAGAAAAGATCTAGTGCCTCTCTTTCAGAGGTTCGCTCGCAGGGTCAGATGATGAATCTTGCTTCTGGAAGGTCATAGAAGAAAGGCTGCTGAAGAAAGGAGGGTTTTTATGTGTGTCTTCCAGTGGTGAAGACTTCAGGATGCTACTAAAAGGGAGTTTATTTCAGCGTATTCTAGACTAGAGTTGTTTCAGGAAACAACTGTAAAATAGATTGCTTTTCCTAGAAACCTGTAACAAGGAGGCTGATCAAGTGATTAGAAAGTCTTGTGATTCTTAATAATTGAGAAGCACAATAGTTTTATATATATCATTATATAATGAAACTTGGCTTAAAATAGCCCAAGTACAGATAACAAGTAATCACAATGAAATTATAAAAATAAAACATTTGTGGGACCTGGAGGTATGTATTAAAATTTTAATTTTGAGGTCTTTTTTTTAGTTTATTTTGTTTGACCAAAGAATTAACTAATTTATATTACAGTAAATTATTTAAAAATGCTTATATTATGCAGACAAGCCATGGCATATTCTTGCCTTGCATATTTACTTATTTTGTGGCCCTAAACGCCATTACTAAACCACTGTACATGCTATGTCATCCAGATTTTTAATGGCATGTCACTTGTGACAAAAACAGCTAAAGATATGCTAGGAAGGAGACATTCAAAAAAGCCCCTTTTCATGGAATCTAACAGCGATCATCATATCAGACTATTACCTGGTATTCTTGTATGTTAAAGATGTGTTTAAGATTTAATGGAAGAGAAGAAATGAAGTTCACCTTATAACAAAAGAGTTTCCAGGAATTCAAATTTTAGCCAATTCAGAGAATCATTGGAATCTGTTGCTAAATCTAGAAATAAGACCTGGAAGTTGGCTGTTTCTAAAATGGGAGTTTATGTTATAGGCTCACAATTCATACCAGTAGAATTCTAAACCAACCACTGATTTTCCTGTTCCTAAAGAAGTTACATCAAGAGCAGTCAAACAAACTCAAAGAGAACCAGCTTCCAAAGAGATCAAAATTACTGAAGCATTCTTTGAGTCATCATGACTTCTAATATTTGGAAATTAAGTTTCTATATAATAATTATATGTCAGTATTATAACAGTTACATGATATATTAATTATGATATATAATTATAGTTAATGCTATATATTATATATAATCTTAGGATTGATTGCTAAAAGGTTTTAACAGCATCAGGTCCATCTATATGATTTTTATAGGTGAGAAGGAACTGAGAAATGAAAGGACTGGAGTGAGATTAATTGATTAGCTATTGTCAGGTTTGATATAATAACCCTGGTCTTTCAATAGAGCCTCATACTTTAGTCAGATATTAATTTTTTCTTTTATTAGAATGGTTATTTTTGCCTTGGATTTTCCTGAACTTTTAAGACAAGGCACTTTCTGACAAATTATTTATTATGATGCTTGCGACTTCTCAAGAAGATGGATCAACAGGATTTCTTTTTGTTCTTGCTTATTTACTCACTGAATCAGAAGTGATGAAGGTGATACAGCACAAAAACATAATAGAAGGTCGCATTAACATGCTCTAAGAACATGTATGTTGATAATATGACAGGTCTTAGTTATTTACACCTTTAGTATATCTGGTTACTGGATAAATCCTGGAGAGATGATTTGTGAAGGACATTCTGAAGTCTTCTAACATTTGGTAAATTTCAAAGTTTTGAGATTTCATACAGCCTTGTCGGCCACAGTAAGAAATAAAACTCCTCACTGAAATATCAAACTTTTTTATTTTTTAAATATTATTTTATTTGTCTTTTTAAAATCTTCTTTTTTAAAAATCAAATTTGTATCGGGGCGCCTGGGTGGCACAGTTGGTTAAGCCTCTGACTCTTGTTTTCAGCTCATGTCATGATCTCAGTGTTGTGAGATCGGGCCCTGAGTTTTAGCTGTAATCAGATATTTATTATCAGTTCCTCCAGTGATGGACTTGAGTGCTGAAAGCAGTAGCTGGTTGTACCCTTTTTCTAGTTGACCTGATGCCATATCAAAGCTGTTAGTAATTACAGTTAATCAACATTATGAATTATTCTTACAGTTATGTAATCGTAGGCTTTCTTTTTATCATTACACATGTTTCTGAACCATTTTCCTCCATCTCTTTCCCTCCCTGCAACTATATCCATCTTTTACATTGGTGGAAATGCAGAATAATTTTAATATGATTATTTCTAAAACATTATTAAATATGCTTTAAAGGATGTTTTCCAAACCTACGTACATCCCATAGTAAATCTTTTATGATGCCTTTACTCCCTTCCTGTCTCTCCCGTCCTCCCCTCCCCCCACCTCCTTCCTCTTTCTGAGGATAGAAAGGATACAAGTTGTAGGGAATTCTTTAAACAAAATGCATTCAGAGTGGAAGAACCATATTTCTCATCATGGGGGACTGCATAAGAAACAAAGGAAGAGGGGCGCCCGGGTGGCTCAGTCGTTAAGCGTCTGCCTTCGGCTCAGGTCATGATCCCAGGTCCTGGAATCCAGCCCCGCATCGGGCTCCTGGCTCAGCGGGGAGCCTGCCCCTCCCCCTGCCTGTGTGCTCTCTCTGGCAAATAAATAATTAAAATCTTAAAAAAAAAAAAAAGAAAGGAAGAAGGGGACTGAGGGGCAAGGTTCCATGGATGGGAGAGTTTTAATGCTTTTAAAGGAATGAGGGACTCATGGAACTTCAGAGATATTAGAAAATGAGAGAGAACACCTGATTTCATTAAGTTGCTATGTGTTAAGACTTAGACACCACTACTTCATTCCACTTGCTTACATATTTATGAATAAAAACTGAAATTCTCATCTACCCACACATTTTTAAATGTGATACTATAAAGACTGTGGACTAGGAATATGGCTTTATGAGTATAAGATCACTTGAGTGTCATTTAATTAAAATAAGAATCAGGAGGCCAGAATGTTGACATTTGTTTTTCTATTGCCTTTCTCATGTCCAACTTGGTGCCATTTAGCAGGTCTCAATCACTTGCCCCCATACAGACATACACCTGTCAGTTTATATTAAGAAATGATGGAAGACTAAACCATTAAAAAACAAACAAAAAACCAACTGTCAATTCTCCAAAGGGATTAAATTCTGCTCACTTCTACTGCAATGTCTGAGGGTTTCCTTTGCTCCATATTCTCTCCATTTGGTGGTGGTAGTCTTTTTGATTTTAACTGTTCTAGGGAGTGTGAAATGTTATCTCATTGTGATTTTAATTTGCATTCAGTCATGTTAAGCACTCTTATATGTGCCTGTTTGCCTTTCTTATATTTTCTTCTGTGAGGTGTCTTTTCATGCTTGTGCCCTCTGGGAAGGGGTTATTAGTCTTTGTACTTATGATGTGTAGGAATTTGCATGTATTCTGCATATATTTTCAATGTCAGATATATGTGTAACTGTCCTCTTTGACTAACAGTAACAATAACTGAAGGATATTATGTATGGAAGATATTGACACATTTAGTATATTTTTTAAAGATTTATTTATTTTAGAGAGAGAGAGAGACAGTGTGAGTGGGGTGGGGGGGAGGGGCAGAAGGAGGGGGAGAGAGAGAATCTCAAGCAGACTCCCTGCTGAGCGTGGAGCCCAACATGGGGCTCAATCTCATGATCCTAAGATCATGACCTGAGCCGAAATCAAGAGCTGGATGCTTACCCGACTGAGCCATTGAGCATGCCCCAGTACATTTAATACTTCTAAACTGGCAATTTTGGAAGGAAGTTAGCAGTTAAAACACAGACTTTATAACTTTAAATTTAAAACAAAAATTACATTCTGTTATTATGTTTCAGGTGCAGTTAAAAACGAGCATTTCTAGCCAGTATGTAATTCGGACGCAACCAACTAATAGGTGCCTTTCTACACTGGAATGTGCAGCTGCGGCTCTTTCCATTTTGGAGAAAAATAATTACATACAAGAGGTATGTCTTTGGAAGGTTATATAGTTTTTGAAAGTGAACAGTTTGGTTAGTTTTTTATCTAGAAAATTTAGAAATGCATAGCTTGTTAAATTTGCAGCTCAGGTGTCAAATTGAATGTATCTGTGATAGAAATTTGTGTACATTTATAACCTTCTTTCCCCCTCTGGCATTTTTCTGTGTTAGTTTAGCATCCAGATTGCATTATTTAAATATTCATTCTAAGCTGTGCAAACAGCATTTGTAATAAGCTAAATTGCTTTTAAGTAGCACAACATTAAATACAGGGTTTTTTGGTTAGATTTTTCTTTTATTATTTTGTATTTCTCTTTTAGCATTTTGTGTTTTCTTGTACACAGCTTTTTTCTTTTTAATTAAAAGAATATTTTACAACTTTTTTTTTTGCATTGGTGCTTTTATTTGAGAAGGTGTACCAACTTTATGTTTATCTTAGTCACCACTTGGAGTATAAAAAAGATAATTTTTTGAGAAAAAACGCCTGCAGAATATGAAAAGGTTATAATCTGCAATCATCATTTTAATTTCCATGAAAGCCTGATGATTTCATATATAATTAATAATCATCAGTAAAGAATAGTGTTCATTGAGCTCACAAACATCTCAGTCTTTTGGAACATGTAGGAAACTTAGCACTTAAGGCAAAAGAAAAAAGAACCAAAGACGTCCAGAGCAGGGAGAGTTAAAGAATGCCAGAGGCAAGCCTTGAATTACCTTTACCCTCTCCCCCTACCCTAAGCTATGGGAAATGTCAGAGTTGGTGGCTTTTCTTCTTTTGAAAGAAGTGGGCTTTAATGAGTAGGCTTTTTTGTGTGTGTATCTGTGTAAGTAAACTTCGTTTTGGGTCTAGGCAATTTCTCTTTCTCTGTTCTCTCTCCTTCGAGAAAGAAAAAAATTTCTTCAGGGACCATACATTTTTCTCCCAAATGACCAGAGAGTGTTTTCTGACTTTTCTCTCTCTGCTCTAACCTTATCACCTGTTCCTATGTATCTAGCTATCAACATAGCACTTTATATACCCCTGTACTTATTTTTCTATTTTGTTTATATGTTCTTGAGCAAAAGTAATATATTATTTTTAGGCATCTTAAAAGAAAGATGAAACTGAGCACTATTATTTAAACTTGCTTTCTGTACAGTCTCTGTATTTTCCTTTTCGTTGATTTAAAACTCAGTGATCAGCTGACATCAGACCAAGGACCCATTAAAAGCTCAAATCTTGAGGGAAAAATGTAATATTCTTTGGCTGTGGATTTGAAACTTTATTTCCTTTCCTTCTTTGGGGTTCTGAAAAGAACCGTCTATGGACCTACATCTCTTATTTCTACATTGGAATTGGATCTTTACTTCAATTCTGAACAGAAGCTTTAACATTGGTAGTGGTGGTGATTTAATAATGTTGTTGTAATACAATAGGGCTAGGGGTTTTGATCATTTTTGTACTGCTGCTGCCAATGATCCTACTGCTCCTTCCTTCCAGTTTCATAAGATACGTGATTCTGGTATTAGTTAATGTACCATTCCAGCAGGAAGCTTATCGTGTGCTCTGAGTATAATATCCAACAACAGGCAAAGTTCAAGATACAGAATGGCGACAGGATCCATCCTGTCTTCAGCTTTTGTTATTGTTGTCTGTGGGTCAAATGGCACACGAAATCCCAAAGTAATAGTGAGGTCCTACAGTTCTCTTTCTGTTTGCTTTGATCACCAGGAGTAGTCATACTTCAGTGGTCAGGAGATGAAAAAGTGTGTTTGACAATGTGTGATTTGGGAGGTGCTGATAAGATTCTTGGCTGGAGCTTGAGCAGAAGAAATGCATAGTGGAACATCCCAAGTTGCTTATTATTATAGCTGGCAAAAAAAAGTGAGCTTTCTCAGTGGGGGAATCTCAAGTCCAGCCTGTTCGAATCTAGCTACAATTAAAAAAAAATATATCCGTTCAGTCCCTTGAGAAATATGATTACCGTCTGTTCTGAATGTGTTTTCTCTCTTTCCTGAGGAGGAAAGCTATGACATACATGTTTCCCCCAGTAACCCTTTATTAGGGGCCTGCTAATGAAACGGTAAGGCAATGGGGCAGAGTAGCAGTTTTTCATCTGGCTTTATTCTATCCAGGTAGGTAGGGCTCCTCAAAATAAAGAACTTGGCATGGAATAGCCTTCTTAGTCTGCTGATTCATCCTTGTCCTTTATGAAAAAAGCTAAAAGCTAGCAGCTTTTCAAACACTCACTGTAGCTCAGGGTGAGCTTTGAAGCAGGTTTGAATTAAACCTCGTCACTTATCATCATCACTTTTTGCCCGTGAGCAATTCATATAATCTCCTTGTTCATGTTTACTTATCTATAATGTACCAAAAATAGTTACCTCTTAGTACTATTGTGAGAATTGAGTGGAATAATGTGTGTTAATTGCCTGACACCAGGAACTCAAGGAGAATTAATCCCCTTGTTCTTCCTTGTCTCCCCAATTCTTGCCAATAAATTGACAAAAATTTTGAACTGAAGATTGGTGATTTTCATTCAGCTATTGTAATATTTACCAGGGCTTTTCACACCTTGGAAGTCTTGAGCTTAGGGATCTTTTTAATAATAGAATCTTTTCTCCTTAGGAAGTTTATCTTATGAGCCTGAATAGGTAGATGGGGTAAGGCTTTGTGCAGAGCCTCAGTGCCTTAGCTCTCTGCTCGACAACAGGAGCTGGTCAGTAAGGGTCCCTTGAGAACTGTCACTTTATACGTGCGGACAAAGGATTTACAAAATACTGATTTCCCCCCAAATAAACTTTTAGAAATGAACTTATTTTGAAAGTGGAAGATTTTGGATTTTCATTGTTCCTCTGAACCAGTCTGTTTCTCCTATAGCTTCACATTGCCTCAAATATGATGTTGTTAGTTTATACAGAAGCATTGTCATTTATTATCATGTGGTGTGCTTAACTCCTTAGTGTAACCTAATAATGACCCTTTAAGGCTGACATTATTCCCCTCAGAAAATGGCAAGGCGAAGTTGTATGACTTATCTGGGAACACAGGCTAGTAATGATTACACCAGTCAAGATAGGCCAGATGCGGCTGCAGAGTCAGAGTGGCGTAACACGACAGAGGTTTACGTGCCTGTCACACTGGCTGTGCTGTGGGGTCGCCGGGGGTGGGGTGGCGTGGGCGTGGGCATGGGTTGTGCTTGCTGCGGTCACTTAGGGGCCCAGGCTGGTGGAGGCACGATCTAGATATGTCATTCTCCCTTCATCAAGGGAGGTGGTGAATCATACATTCTTTTAAAGCTTCTGTCCAGAGGTGACACACAGTATTCATGCTCACATTTCAGTAACCAAAGCAAGTGATACGGCCATACCTAATCTCAGAGATGGAGGACTGGCGTATCTGTGAACAGCCCTACTGAGTACCACAGAGATGAGGTGGGGATCTAATCTAGGTCTGTCTCCACAACTCATTCTCTTAATTACCTCAGGAAACTGATAGAATCTTATTTTCAGGAGGTAAACATTGGAGACCCTTACCAAACATTGGAGTATTCTGTCCATCAGGAATCTAATAAATGTCGTACATAGCAATGGAAACTTCCATTGTCTCAGTCTGTATATAGTCCTAGGTATGTTTTCTAGGGACGATGTTTCAGGATCCAGTCAGTCTGTGTTGACTCTGTAAAGAAATACATAGTTATTTCCACATTCCCTCTCTTATTTGAAGACGTTAAAAGAAATCATGATAGCATATATAAGGGGCTTTCTATAATAATGGTGTGCAGAGTTTTTCCAAGAAGTTTGTCTCTCCCATTGGTGTGTGTCAGGGATTACATTTGGTTGCATATAACAGAGCGGTTACTCTGGTGGCTGAACAGTGTATATATACTGGCTGGTTTGTCTCCTGGATGTAAGAAATGCTGAGGTGAGCAGCCCAGGGCTAGGGATGTCTTCTGTCTTTCTGTCCATCATCAGATGTATTTGACTTTAATCTTTATGTTGATTGCATTGTAGTCACATGATGGTTGTCCCACCTCTAACAGTCCTATTCCAGGCAAGAAGAAAGTGCAGAAGCTTCTGCCTCCTGAGTCTGTCCCGTTGTAAAGAGTATCTCTGGAAGCCCCACACAAGAACCTCCACATATATATCATTATATGGACCGTGTCGGTAGCCAGTTAACAATCCTAGCTGGATACACTGCCACCTTGAATAACATTTTGGATTTTTTTTTTTTTAATAAGGAAGAAAAGAATAAATACAGAGAAGGAGATGCTGGTGACAGTGTCTAAGAGTTTGGTGTCAAACTAGAGCTGATGTTAAGCTCTGCTGCCACTCATGTTGTGTATGGGGGAGAATACATTTTCACATAGACGTGAAATTTTGGTAGTTAAATCTGTCAGTTTTTTCCTTTGTCCCTTTTATTTCTAAAAAAACAGTTTGCTTACTCAAGTTTGCAATTGTTATTTGAAAGATTTAGGTCAGGGGTCTCAGGCCCAAGGAAATATGTTTTGAACATGTGGCAGAGTGGGAATTTTTTTTTTTTTAATTTTTGAACTTGAAAAACTTCAGGTTGGCTTGTGCTCTAGTTGTGTTTTAACCTCCACCGTTCTTTGTTATCATATGGGTCTACTCACTGTACATGTTTATGTTATATGACTGGCCCTGTAAGTATTTGGGTTTAGACAGGTACGTATATAGTTAGAATTATTTCAAATGCACCAAAACCGGGATATCTCACTTGTATGTGGTCCCGGGACCAATGTGAGAGAATTAGTAAACTTCTTACCCATTGCCGCCATCATCTGATTGTTCTCAGGCAGCAGGAAACGTGCCTCATTCTGTGACTGAAACTGAATTAAGGGCACCTAGTGGCTCAGTCGGTTGATTTTGGCTCAGGTCATGATCCCAGGGTCATGGGATCAAGCCCCACGTCGTCGGGCTCCCTGATCACTGGGGAGTCTGCTTCTCCCTCTCTCTCCGTTCCTCCCTCACTTGCGCTCTCCTCTTTCTCTCTCTCAAATAAATAAATAAATAAATAAATAAAATCTTTAAAAAAAAGAAACTGAATTAACTAATTTGTATCTAGATCTCTTGTACTCTGCTACATATTATAATGCAAGTTTTTTGAGGTGTTTGAATATGTTAATGTATAAAACTAAATTTGGACTTTATCATCTCTGTGGAAAATTAGCTACTTGTGTCTTTTTACTGGAATTCCTTAGCACTATGTAAGGTTGAATTAAAAGAAATTTATATTTAGAAATCATCACATATTTAGTAGAGTGTCTATTACTTTTCATAGTTAAAAGCCAATAGTAGTGAAAAGAAACATAATAATCCCTGTTTCTGAAGAGAAAACTAGGTACAATGTCATGATTTGTTACACTCTTCTAGTATCTTTTTTTATCTTCACAGACTTTGCTTCGTCCTCTTCAAGCTTTATGCTCTTTCCAGCTTCAGCACGGTGCTCAAATTCGCCTCAGCAAGGAACACCTTCTGAAAAATGGATTATATCCTAAGCCAATGCCAAAGAACAAACGCAAACTCAGGAAAATGGAACTGCTAATGAACAGTGTTAAAATTTAGTACACTTGTTTTGTGGTGCTAGTTACGTTGTCTTCCGCTGACAAGACCAGGTTGAGTTTTCAGAAAATTTAAGTCTGTGGGTTTTTGACTGTTTAAAGAATGAGAGTTGCATACTAAACTTGCCCAGAAGAAGGAAGTAAACCAAATAGCCATAAAAAAGCAAACAAAAAAACAAAATTTCACTGACTCCGTTAAAAGCAAGGTTTCATAGTGTGTTTGTTTTAAAAAATGTGCCTCTAATACATTTTTTTCAGATCCATTGTTTGAAATGTGATTAATTGTTGAGTGAGGTTAGAAGTTCTTTTTTTATAAAATAGAAAGAAATTTTTGTACCTGATTGGGGCAGTATTGTTTTCATTAATGTTTATAGATAGTTAGGTGTAGACCTATAATTGAGGGCACTTACGTCAAGACGCAATCTTGAACATAAACTTTATAGTTTGTAATAAGTAACAAAAATAATGATCATCAAGTAGTTTAGATTGAGTTAATTTATTTCATAGGATACAATAATAGAATAAGGAAACTAAATATATTCTTTAGGGACTAAACTTGAACTCAGCTTTATGATTTAAGTGTTTTATTAATTGCCCGAATTTTTTGGTATTAAGGTATAATTGGAATATAAGATTATATTAGTTTCAGGTGTACACCATAATGATTCAGTCTTTATATACATTGCAAAATAATCATCACATGATCAGTCTAGTTAACATCCCTCACCATACATATTTACAAAATTTTTTTCTTGTAATGAGAACTTTTAAGATATACTTTCTTAGCAACTTTCCAATATGCAGTATTTGCAATTTTGCAGAATTATGGGCTATAGTCACTGTATTTTATATTACATCGCATGACATTTATTTTATAACTGGTAGTTTGTTCCTTTTGACCCCATTCACCCATTTGCGCACCATTCACCCTCTGCCTCCAGCAACCACCAGTCTATACTCTGTATCTATGAGCTTTTTTGTTCTTTGTTGTTTTTAAAGATTCTACATAAAAATGATATCAAATGATATTTATCTTTCTCTTTGTGACTTATTTCACTGAGCATTAGGCCCTCCAGGTCCATCCATGTTGTCACAAATGGCAAGATTTCATTCTTTTTTTATGGCTGAATTATATATATATATATATATATATCACATTTTCTTTATTCATCCACTGATAGCTGTTTAGGTTATTTCCATATCTTGGTTATTGTAAATAATGCTGCACTGAGCATAGAGGCGCATCCTTTCAAGTTAGTCTTTTTGTTTTCTTTGGCTAAATATCCAGAGATGGAATTACTAGATCATATGATAGTTCTATTTTTTACTTTTTGAGGAACCTCCATACTGTTTTCCACAGTAGCTGCGCTACTTTGCATTCCCGCCCACAGTGCCTGAGGGTTTCCCTTTCTCCACATTTTCCGTGTCAGCCCTTGTTACTTCTTGTCTTTTTTGACACTAGCCGTTCTGACAAGTGTGAGGTGATATCTCTTTCTGGTTTTGATTTGTATTTCCCTGATGATGAGTGGTAGTGATCATCTTCTCATGTACCTGTTGGCCATCTGGATGTCTTTAGAAAAATGTCTATTCGGGTCCTCTGCACATTTTGGTGTTGTTTTTTTTTTTTTGACCATTTTTTAAATCAAATTGTTTGTGGTTTTTGGTTTTTTTTTCTATTGAATTATATGAGTTCCTTATATGTTTTTGTTATTAACCCCTTATCTGATATCTGATTTGCAGATATTTTCTCCCATTCCATAGGTTGCCTTTTCATTTTGTTGATGGTTTCCTTTGTTGTGCAGAAGCTTTTTAGTTTGATGTAGTCCCACTTGTTTATTTTTACTTTTGTTGCTTGTGTTTTTGGTGTCTGATTTAAAAAATCATTGCTAGGATTGAGGTCAAGGAACTTACTACCTTTGTTTTTTTTCTAGTTTTATGGGTTTCACATCTTATATTCAAGTTTTTAATCCATTTTGAATTAATTTTTGTGTGTGGTGTAAGATAGTGGTCCTGTTTCATTCTTTTGCATGTGACTATAGCTTTTCCCAACATCATTTATTATTCCCCACTGTATATTCTTGGTTCCTTTGTCATAAATCATAAATCAATTGATCATGCATGTGTGGGTTTATTTTTGGGTCCTAATCTGTTCCATGGGTATATTTGTGTGTTTTTATGCCAATACCATACTGTCTTTGTAACTACAGCTTTGCAGTGTACTTTGAAATCAGGGAGTGTGATGCCTCCCTCTTTGTTTTTCTTTCTCAAGTTTGCTCTTTGGGGTCTTTTATGGCTCCTTAAAAATTGCAGGATTGTTTGTTCTTTATCTATGAAAAATGCCACTGGAATATTGATATGGATTGCAATGAATCCGAAGATTGTTTTGGGTAGTAGTCCAAATTTTGAAAGAGGTACATGTAATTTTGACACAGCATGCATTTTTATTTGTAATCACTCTGGGTAAGTTTAGATTTTTGAGTATTGATCTAATAGGTTTATTGACTGTGATAAACTAGTCGTTTTTGAAGTTTTCACATAGAAATAACTGAAATAGAATATAATACAACTATAATTTCAAGAACATATGTTTATAACTAAGGCTATTTAAATCTCTTTTGGTGGCAAAATCTTCCCATTTCAAGATTAAATTTCCCCCACCCTCTTGGGAAAATATTTACGAACATCATATATAGTATTAGAGACATGTATGTAATATATATTTATATGTAACTTAAATCTACTGCAGTTGTATTCACATATTGGCAAGAAGAGGGGACTTTGTTTTGTTATTTATTTATGACTTCTAGAGTGTTCTCTATCAAGTGTTAAGTTGTAAGGAAAAGCTAAACTTGTGATTTAAAAGTAAGCTTGTTATATATATGTGTGTATGTGTGATACGTGAATGGTTATTTCTGACTGTTTTCATACTTTTTAAAAAATTTTTGATCTGGATTAGACTCTTCTTAAAAGCTTTAATGCTAGTCATGATTAGAATGCTCATGAATGTTTGGGGAAACTATGCAGAAAATATTTTAAGACACTAAACAAAAGTTAGATTTCTATCTTGTTTTACTGATTTTTTTGGATTTAAACACAAGTTAGCTCATTTATAATCTAAGACACCTACTATCAAATAACTAGGTATGATAGAAAAGAAATAGTAATAATAATGTGTAATGGTTTCCTAACAAATGGATTAAAAATCATCTTACAGTAATTTTTTTCAGGTTAAAAATTAAATTTTGCAAATTTTTTAATCCATTATTACTGCCTTTTTAAAAAAGAAATTACTATATAAGACACCATATAAATCTTTAAATTGTACTTCAATTTATGTTGTTTTTTTAGAATGATCACTACCTTTATCTTTTAACTACAGCATTTTGGGGTAATTTTTGAACCCTTACAATAGCTCAAAATTTAGTATTTTTGGAAATGTATAAAAATTTTTAAAGAAAGTATAGTTTTCCAAATTATTTTACTGACTTCTTAAATTATTTTATTAATTTTTTGTGTTTACTGACCTCTTGACAAGGTGATTTCACTTTATCTTCTCTGGTATTCACTGCTTCTTTAGTCCCTTGCTCCCATTAGGCAGTTTTAAAAGCTATTATTAATAGTTTTAGTTATTAAAAATACTCAAAGCGTATAGTATTATATGAGGATTTTAACTGAAAAATTTACCTGGCTTTTAAAAGTATTTTTTTTTTATTATAGTAGTTGTCTTTTTAATTCAGATGCTTATATTTGCTTGATTTGCCTGGAGTAGTTCCTGTTTTTATGGATTTATAGCTGATAGTAGCCTTTACTTGCACCTTCCAACTGCACTTCTGATGTTGTGTAGATTGTTCTGTGAATTGTTATTTGAACCATGTAACTTAGAGGATAGATTTCTTTATACACAAGGTGATCATGTGTTTCATCAGCCCAGTGGGTTGGGTTGAAAATCATCATGTCATTAGTGGTGTTATTTTGTTTCTGGCCTATGTGAGTATAAAGGGTTGAGAGCTACAGTATATGAAGCAAGTCACAGTGCTTGGCAGATTTCTCTAGGTTGGATTACAAGAATTTTTATGTGGAACATGAGAGTTATATTAAGGAAAATTATGTTCCCCTATTTTAAGACTCACACCCAACTTTCCGTGACCATTATAACGTTAGGGTTTTTTGCCAAGATTTTGGAAGGAGCAAGCTCCTCACTACCACCATTGTTAGTGAATTATATGGAAGAACACTTTTACATAACTTCTTCAGTTTGTTCATCACATATTCCCATTTACTGCCCTAAATTGACTCTTTAAAAAAATGTGATTGGGTTGTTAGACAGTCCTTTCCATTGAATGTTGCTGAATTTTGGGGAAGTAAATTGTTGACCCTTGGATACAATTGTCATTGATATAGAAGTAAATGTTATTGATGCCCTAAGTAAAAAAAAAAAAAAAATAAAACCAAACTAGATTTGTCTTGGTGAACTCACAAGTTTTACGTAATGAGCCTTTTACTATATAGACTTATTCCTTAAAAATAGGTATGAGTGGCTATCCTCATAGGTAAATAATACTGTGGTTTAGATGTCATGAAACTTTGCATTTAATTGTATCTCATAGCATAGAATGAATCACTGCCTCTTAATTTTCTCAATCTAAATTTTTATTTACTGGATTTGCTTAGCATATTCTCCTTCCTTTTTCTTTTTTTTCCCAGCCTTACTGAGGTATCATTGACAAATAAAATGTACAACATGATTTGATGCACATATGCATTGTAAAAGGATTCTCCCCATCAAGTTAATTAACACATCCACCACCTCACGTGGTAACCTTCTGTGTGTGTGTGTGAGATAACACTGGAGTTCTACTGTCTTCACAAATTTCAGTTATACAGTCCAGTGTTATCAGCTATAACCACCATGTTATCCCTTCTTTTTCCTCATACTTTCTTCTTCCTGGGCTCCTTCTCTTCCTCCCACCTCACTCTCACTGTCCTCTCTCCTTTTCTACTATCCTTGTCTACTCATTTTTCTATGTGTACAAATTATTTGTATATGCTTGCATAAGTCATTTTCTTATAAAAGATTCTGTAGTGGTCTTAACATATTATAATTTTATATTTAAAATTTGTGCAGGAAATCAGGCAGTGCTCTATGACTTACTCTGTGCTGATGACTTGTCTCCCTTAACTCTACTAAAAAACGCACTAGAGAAAGATGTAATTATTTATTAGTCTTTAATAATTGTTCACTTGAATCAACAAATAAGAATTTTTTAAAGAAACTTTTTAATATTGGAATTTTTAAAAAACTGAGGTAGATATGCTTTGAATAAGAAACTGTAATTTAGTTTTCTTACTTAAAGCTCTGTTAAGAAATTAAAACATTCTTATTTATTCACTTATTTTAATTAAGCTATAAATGACATATAACATTAAATAGTTTCAGGTGTACAACATAATGATTTGGTAAGATATTTGTGTACACCATGAAATGATCACCACGATAAGCCTAGTTATCATTTGTTATCATATGAAGTTATAAAATTTTTTATTCTTGTGATGAGAACTTTTAAGATTTACTCTCTTGGCAACATTCAGATATGCAATGCAGTATTTTTTACTGTAGTCACTATGCTGTACATTATATTCCCATGACTTATTTATTTTATAACTGGAAGTTTGTATCTCTTGAACCCTGTCACCCATTTTGCCTCCTTCTCCCCGCTGCCCCACAACCACCATTCTGTTCTCTATGTGTGTGTTTTGTTTTGTGTGTTTGTTTCTTAGATCCCGCATATAAGTGATATCACGCAATATTTGTCTTTCTTTCTTTGGCTTATTTCATTTAATGTATTACCCTCAAGGTCCACTTATGTTCTTGCAAATGGCAAGATTTTGTTCTTTTTTATGACTGAGTAGTACTCTGTTGTCTGAATATACTATGTCTTCTTTATCCACTGATCCACTGGTGGACACCTGGGTTGTTTCCATATCCTGAAAATAATGCTGCAGTGAACATAGGGGTGCATGTATCTTTTCAAATTAGTGTTTTTGTTTTGTGCAGATAAATACCCAGAAGTGGAATTTCTAGATTGTATGGTAGTTCTACTTTTAATTTTTTTAAGGAATCTCAAAACATTTTTAAAAGTACATCTGCTTCAGGATTCTTTTGCATGCTAATAGCATTTACTCATTTCTGTCTCTATGTTATTTACAAGGTGAAAAATATCTTATTACATTTTTATATGTAATTTTATGGGAAACAGTTGATATGAAAAAGGCAGTAATTTACAATATGGTCATAAGATTTTATAAATATAGTTGTCATTTTGGCTTTATTAAATAGTTTTACTTCTAGAAATAGTTTTACTTCTAGAGTTGCTTCTTTCTTAATAAAATCAATGAAATTTTTAAATGTACATGACAAACCTTGATTTTGGATCTAAAATGTAAGTTTCCCCTTTTTACCATTTCTGGAATAGCTAACATTATAGAAATGAAAGCAATATTTTAACAGCATATTTTAATACTTACTTTTTTAGTAATTCTCAGAACTCTCATAAATTTAAATTCTATGTCGCAAATTCTATATGACAGCTACTTTCACACATGGCATATATAGTCTCTTATAAAAGAAAAATATTCATTTAGTGAATAAGGTAAAAGTAAAGATTAGTTGAAATAATGAATATCTTTAAGGTAAAATACATTAACAAATTGTTTAATTTATGAAGTGTTTATTCATTAACTTAAATTAGGAAAAATGGATCGTGCTGTCACTTTTTGATTTTTCATTTGTGCTAATTGATTTCATTACTTTGAAAAGTATTAGTACTTATTCTAGCTTACAGTTTATTAATGTCTTTAGTGATGGGGTGTAATAATAGTTTTTACTTAGAACTAGACATCTGTGCTTTATAATAACTAATATTCAGTTAATTATAAACAGCAACCTTAATTTCCATTTTAAAAGAAATAGTTAAATTACTAATGACTTAATAGTTATTTTGAATAATGGTTTTACTATTTTTTGTTGATAGCAAAAGTTATTTGAAATGCTTTTGAAAATAAAGTTGCTATGTTTTATTTTCTTGGTGATTCTCAATAACATCATTATTAAAATATCATTAATATTTAATTTGAAATAAATGAATTATTCCTAGTATTTAACGTCAAAGGATAGAGTCTATTGGGTAATATATCTTTGCATTCACCCATCATTATTTTGAATAATGGACGTGATGACATTAGTAGTGAAATAGATTTGGGCATCCATTAAAGGTTTTAGTAGTATATAGTAAGAGGGTCTGTAAGTTCTATCTTTTATGTCTCTTAATAGATAGATCTTTGTTTACTTAGTATTTCTCAGTAATCAGTCCAAAAAACCATTTATTTAGTAGATATTTTTATTTAGCTTTTACTATTTGTCACGCCCTGCATAAAGTACTAGAGTGATGTGGAAGACAGAGTCTCTATGTCTGAGAAGTTGAAGTGCTGGTAGTTGGAGACAGACCATAATAAAATAATTTCAGGTATTGATAACTGTTATGGAAGTGAGTCCTAGAGTAGAGTGTGATGAGACTTTAGTCACAGTTGGGAAAGGCCTTGCTGGAGTAGGTGACATTTCAGTTTTGGGCCAAGTGATGAGAAGGAAGCAGCATATAAATAACTTTTTATTTTTAAATTTAATTCCTGTATAGTTAAGATACAGTGTTATATTAGTTTCAAGTGTACAATATAGTGATTTAGCAATTCTATACATTACTCAGTGCTCATCCTGGTAAGTGTATTCTTAATACCCTTCACCTATTTCATCCATCTCTCTACCCACCTTCCCTCTGGTAACCATCTCTTTGTTCTCTGTATATAGTGAAGAGTTTGTTTTTTGGTTTGTCTCTTGTTTCTTTGTTTTGTTTCTTAAATTCTAGATACAAGTGAAATCATATGATCCTGGTTTTTTTCTGACTGACTTATTTTACTTAGCATTACACTGTCTAGATCCATCCATGTTGTTACAAATGGCAAGTTTTCATTCCTTTTTATGGCTGAATATTACTCCATTGTATGTATGTACTACATCTCCTTATCCATTCATCAGCTGATGGACACTTGGGTTGCTTCCATAATTTGGCTCTTGTAAATCATGCTGCAATAAACATAGTGGTGCAAATATCTTTTCGAATTAGTGTTTTCCTATTCTTTGCTTAAATAACCCAAAATGTGATTACTGGATCATAAGGTAGTTCTATTTTTAGCTTTTTGAAGAACTTCCATACTGTTTTCTGCAGTGGCTGCACCTGTTTCCATCCCCACCAACAGTGTATGAGGGTTCCTTTTTCTCCATATCCTTACCAACACTTGTTGTTTCTTGTGTTTTTAATTTTAGCCATTCTGACAGGTGTGAGGTGATAACTCACTGTGGTTTTGATTTGCATTTCCCTGATGATGAGTGATGTTGAGCATCTTTTTGTGTGTCTTTTGGTCATCTGGATGTCTTTGGAGAAATATCTTATGCCTATTTTTTAATTGGATTATTTGTTTTTTTGGTGTTGAGTTGCATAAATTCTTCATACAGTTTATACTAACCTCTTAAGGAATTTTTTAAAAGATTTTATTTATTTATTTTTTAAAGTAGTCTCTATACCCATTGTGGGGCTCAAAGTCACAATCCTGAAATCAAGAGCGCATGCTCTACTCACTGAGCCAGCCAGGCGCCCCAAAGAATTTCTGAAGGAAATAATAGTTCAGAGGGTTCACAGGAGATAGCTCTCTAGGTAGATTGGTAAACTTGTTTGAAGGGAAAAAAAATGAGACAGTTTTTGTCTAATTGCATTTTTTTTCCTGTGAAGAAAGTGGCAAAGTTATCACCTGAGGATGAAGGGAGCTACTGAGATAGCTGTGTGTATCGAGGGAGAAGATATGAAATAGTTATCTAGAGGCTGGATTTACCAGGGGAGGGAGTAGCATTGTTCGGCATTGCAGTGTGCCCCTTTCGGATACATGAGTCTGAATTTGAAGTAGATCTGGCCAGCACGGTTGTGTGATTTGTGTGTGTGTGCACACGCCACATTCTGCTGTGCTGCATAACCCTAGAGTAAGCACCCCATTGGATTGGGGTGTTGTTAGATGAGCACAAGGGAAGGAGAGAGGATAAGCCAATGTGCTATAATGCTAGACTATAGCATCTAGGCTGGCTAAGGAGGGGAGAAGGACCTCTGGACCATGGATACTGGAAACTTGGTATGGTCCTTGATTGGAGGTCTTAAAGAATCAAGAGGCTATAGAATTGGATGGAAAAGTTTTGGGGTATGTAAGTCTCCAAGGATAAGACTAGTGGTGGGGGGCGCGCCTGGGTGGCTCAGATGGTTAAGCGTCTGCCTTCGGCTCAGGTCATGTTCCCAGGGTCCTGGGATCGAGTCCCGCATCGGGCTTCCTGCTCCTTGGGAGCCTGTTTCTCCCTCTGCTTCTCTCTCTCTCTCTCTCTCTCTCTGTCTCTCATGAATAAATAAATAAAATCTTTAAAAAAGAAAAAAAAAAGACTAGTGGTGGGGTGTAGGTGCTAAATTCATCAGTGAGTGAAGGGAAGTGAGTGGAGGTTAATAGATAATGTCAACAAGGACGGTAAGGAGGGGCGCCTGGGTGGCTCAGTCAGTTAAGTGTCTGCCTTCCACTCAGGTTATGATCCCAGGGTCCTGGGATAGAGTCCCGCATCAGGCTCCCTGCTCAGCAGGGAGTCTGCGTCTCCCTGTCCCTCTCCCCCCCCGCTCATGCTTTCTCTCTTTCTCTCTCAAATAGATAAATAAAATAAAATAAAAGCAAGGAGAGTAAAGGGTAGGGTAATAAGGTCTAACAATACATTGCAGAGGGGTAGAGATTTTTGATGATAAAGGAGTGAGCAAGAGAGTTGGATGGAAAGTGCCAATGGCCATCAAAGAGGAAATGAGAAAAGTGACAGGAAAAGTGGTTTCCACTTCAGAGGGCTGCAGGTGAAGCAGTGTCCCAAGGGGACAGCAAGTTGCAGTTATGATGAGGGAAACATTCAGAGGATAGGAGAGTCTACTGATAATTAGGTTGATTGTCTCATTTATTATATAAATGAGGATAATTCCATCTATTGGATGGGGTACTGGGATACAGTAAAGAGATACAGTAATGTGCAAACTAATACATAGTCACCCTGTTGATGACTGACCATGAATTTTAAAAGCTACGGTGGAAAGATTTGTCCATTGTGTGTGTGTGTGTGTGTGTGTGTTTTCCACATCACCAAGCAATTATCTCAACTCTCTGTGGACACTGACCTCGTGTTCCACAAATTTAACTCAGGTCTGATAGTACCTGGAGTTAGCTACCATCAGATCCCATAGTTTAAGTTCTCAGTCCGATAGGACCTCCCCTCCCCAACCCCCATTTCAGACACCAATCTCAACCAACCAGCTGTAGACTGAAATTTCCTATTACCCCCTTCTTAGATGTGATTAATTTCCTAGAGCGGCCCACAGAACTCAGAGAAACAATTTACTTACTAGATCACCAGTTTATTGTAAAAGAATATAACTCAGAAATAGCTAGGTGGTAAAGATGTGTAGGGCAGGGTATGTGGGAAAAAGCTCTAAGCTTTCATACTCTCCCCGTATCTCCAAACCTGGAAGTTCTCCCAACCCTGTCCTTTTGGATTTTTATGCAGGCTTCGTTACATAGGTGTGATTGATGAATTCAGTGGCTGTTGGTTACTGATGTAGCCTCCAGTCCGTCTCCCAACCCTGGTCTTTATTTTTCAGGCTTATTTCATGTAGCATAAGGCCCCCAGATGCATTCGTGTTGTTGCAAATGGCAGGATTTCATTTTTTATGGCTAAATAATGTTTCATTGTGCGTGTGTATCTTTATACATACTCACATACACCACGTCTTCTTTATCCATTCATCCAATGAAGGACATTTAGGTTGTTTCCATATCTTGGCTGTTGTGAGTAGTGCTGCAATAACATGGGCCTGCAGCTATCTCTCTGACATTCCGATTTCAATTCCTTTGGATATATATACACAGGAGTGGGATTGCTGGGGCATGTGGTGGTTCAATTTTTAGGTTTCTGAGGAACTGCCATGCTGTTTTCCATCATAGCTGTAACATTTTACATTCCTACCTACGGTGTAGAAGGGTTCCTTTTTCTTACCATGCTCAACAATACTTGTTCTCTATTGTCCTCTTGATGATAGCCATTCTAACAAGTGTGATCTGATATCTCATTATGGTTTTGATTTGCATTCCCCCACAATTAGTCATCCCCAGTGAAGCAAGACCCAACTATATGCATTTTATAAGAAGCACCAGACATTATAAATATAAAGACAAGGTTAAAATTAAAAGGATAGGAAAATATATACCATGTAGACCTCGACTTTCTTCATTTTCTAAAATCACCTCATTTATCATTCACTCAGCAAGTATATATTTAACACCTAGTTGGTGTCAGGCACTGTCTTAAGGACATTGATGTACTGAAAAAAATCTGGCTATTTGAATTTTCCAGTATTTTGGATTTTAGATAGGAAAATTTGATAGTGATAGGACATTTATAGGATATAAATGCTTGTACCTAAAAAAAGTCTTGTTCTTAAAAGAAAAAAGCCAACTTGTACAATCAACTGTCCAGTTAGTTCTCTTTTTGTAATGTCTACCAGAAGAAATACTTTTAATCACAGTGGTAGGCATCAGTAGTTTCTAGTAAATTCTTTAATCCTGTCTGGATCTTTATAAAGAAGGATACAGCAACAGTAATATTTTACATATCTTGTTTGACTAAAATATTTGTTTCAATCCTTGTGATCTAGTCATTAATTCCTTAATTTATTACTTTAGAAACCATGTCACGTCCACTTCCTCTTTGAATGGAGAATAGAATCTGATTTTTCCTCCTGAGTCCAGGATGTTGCTCTCCACATGCGGTACATTTCTGTCAGAAGTGAATAAAAGCTTCATGAATGTTTCTTATAAAGAAAATTAATTTTCCTCTCTTAACCTACTTCACTTTATTATCATCAGAATGTAATTCAGAAAAGGGACTCTAATATATGTTGACAGGGCCTTCCTGTAGGGAGGTTGTTCCAGTTAACTTGCTGATTTCTATGGGAAAACGCCTTGCCTAGTGCATAATTCAGGTAAGACAGTAGCAAGGGGTTGGACTGACCAATGATTTCAGTGAAGAAATCATGTTGGAACCAAAATATTCTATGTAAAATGTATGATATTCTTAATGCTCATATTTAATATTTAATAAATGCAGTCCTGAAAGATAGTCTTTGAACCGCAAGTTCAGCTACCTGACTGGCATTTCTGTATGCCACAATTAGAGCTGCCAAAACAATCTCTTTTAAAATAGAATCAGAAGGAGCTTGAATGCTTGTTATCTGGAGTTGTACCAGTCTTACTTGATGTGAATACAGGGTTTCCCCCAAAAGGTGAGGCTAAAAAAAATATTTTCTGGTTATAAGTACTGCTCTATACGTAACATACATCAAAGCAAGTGACACATTTTTCAAGGCTAATGGTGAGATCTTTTTCTTTAATTATTTAGATATTTATGAGTAGGAAGGCATAGCGAAAAAAATCTATGAAGAAATATGTAGGTAAACATTTCTCAAATATATTGTTATAATATGGAAAAGAAAATAGGGTGATATAGGAAGAATCCTAAAATAATTGTTCATTAATGAGCCTCCTACATCTAACAGAACTGCTTTCAATCTTTTATATTAAGACTGTGTAGAGTAAGTAAGTGAAATAAGGTAAGAAATGGCTCATAGATCTCTAATCTGTTCTTTCTGCAAAATATTTTCTCAAATGATTAAAATATGAATGAGTTTCCTAATTCACAAGTAAAATTCTCATTGTGCCTTGCTAGGATCCCACCGATCAACCATACAGAATTTTAGTATTTTAGAAGATACATTCCTTGCATCAACTTCTTGTTCCTCTTTAAGCTTATTTGACCATCTATTTGAAAAAAATAATGTAGAAAAGTTCTCTGTCTCTTTCTCTCTTTTTTATTCTTAGGGTGACTTTGCCTGATCTTATTATAAGCCAGGCTTATGATTGTCAGACTTTAAAATTTTGATAGAAATTCTGCAACAGATTCTGTGGCATCACCTCAAATGTGATGTCAGGTGGATCTTCTCACTCCTGTTAGGTAGGTAGGAAATGAATGACAAAGTCTGTATCATAATATCAGGTATTCGGCTCTCAAACTGTCTGACTTGCTCAACAGTCAGATTGTGCAAAGAGAAACACTGGTTCCTGCAAGATGTGAAATTTTTTTAATTTTTAAAATATATTTATTTTAGAAAGAAAGAGAGTGCAAGGGGGGCGAAGGGCAGAGAGAAGGGGAGAGGGAGAATCTCAAGCAGACTCTGCAAGCACAGAGCTGGACGCAGGGCTCGATCTCATGACCCTGAGATCATGACCTGAGCTGAAATCAAGAGTTGGATGCTTAACCAGCTGAGCCACCCAGGCGTCCCCTGCAATATGTGGAATTTAAAAATGTGTATGCTGCCTTTTGAAGGAAAAGCTACATTTATTATTTAAGGGCTTTATGCTTAAAGCCTTACTGTTCACTCCCCAGGTACTACCCCCTTGACTTTGTACTGTGACCATTTATTTCAAGCTGAGTGCTGAAGATGGACCAGCTAACAGTTGGTCGTTGCTCTAGAGCACAGGGGTCAGCCCCACCCGATGAGAGCTGTTAGAGAATGAAGCTCTCAGGACTAGCAGAAGGCGAGCCCGTCAGAGCATCTGACAGGTACATTAGCAGCTACACCATACAAAGGAAATCCTAAGGAGCCTGCAGCAGGCTGAACTCACGCTCCTGGTGGAGATGCTGCCCAGGATCGTAACAATGCTGGGGTCTTATCAGGGGTAGCCTTTCTAGATGTAGGGTTTTCCTTATTGAATCTCTGAAGCTCCTGATGAAACACAGATGTGCTCTCTCCAACTGATAATCACACATAGCTAGGAAAGAAAAAAGTACACGGTCCATGGTCTGTAAAGATCCTCCTAGACTGGAGGTAGCAGGAGAGAAGAGGGGCATAAAGGTAGTTCAGAGGGGAGGGAGTTCAAGCCCCCTGAAATGCTACACTTAGAGCCATCAGTCTTGAGAATATGAAGCCCCTCCTGGGGTCACACAGATTCCTTTATGAATTAATTACTCATGGTAGAAAAGTTTGATAAAATTATTGAAGTGATGTCTTAAAAAATACACCTGCCTATATATACATCCCAAGGAGCACTGTCCCCATCAGAATAATCAGATCAGGAGGTTATACATATATTCTGCAATATCTTGGGAATGTTTCCAGAATATTCTTAAGGATAAGAAAATTTTTTCTTGATTTGATTTATTGAAGTCTTCAAAAATTTTAGCTCAAAATAGTAAGAAAGTGGAAATCAACCTAGTTTTACCGAGAAAATATGTTGAATAAATTATAGTTTGTTTCTTTTGAGTTAAAAAGAAAATCCAAACACTTCACCACTTCTGTACGTCAAGCCTAATTGCCCATGTAGCATGAATTCTTCATGAAGAATTCCATTGATTTGAAAGAAAAAGTCAGCATTTACATTACTTATGAGTCAGGCACTTCGACATGGTAAGGCTTCAGAGTATTGGGGATGTCTTCTGATTTTTTTGATTACTAATATTTAATATTTTCTGTAACATTAAGTTTTTTTGGGCCAAAAAAAAATCAAGTCTCCATGTTTTGCTCAAAGTCTATGACAAAATAATTGCTAAACCTTTTTCATGTTAATTTTATTTCAGTTATCTTTCCTTTCATCTAAATTCAACTCAATAATCCACTCTTGTCTTAATGCACAGTCTTACCTTTTTAGCAGTTTCTCGTTGAAAATTTTCATGCGTCCTGCAGATAATTGGGCAGCTTACCATTTCTTGTGTAATTGTTTATGTTTTCTTCCTTTAGAGCCTCTGAAGACTCCAAAGACCTCTACCTTAACCTAATTTCATCTGTGAAACTTTTAACAGGTCAAAATATCTTTCTAGAAAAACCTACTATTTTTTGACCAGTATTTTTTTTTTTAAAGATTTTATCTATTTGAGAGAGAGCACAAGCAAGGGGAGTGGCAGGCAGAGGGAGAAGCAGACTCTCTGCTGTGCATGGAGCCCAATGCGGGGCTTAATCCCAGGACCCTGAGATCATGACCTGAGCTGAAGGCAGATGCTTAACTGACTGAGCCACCCAGGAACCCTGATTTTTGACCAGTGTTATAACCAGCCACTTTTCCACTGACCTGGGACAGCAGAAATTTACAAAACAATAGCAAGACTTTACTAACTGATGTTGAAAGTGTAGCTGCAAGTTGTAATGTTGTAGCATTCCTTTAATCAGGCTTCCCTGTAACTGAAATACTTACTTTCCCATTCTTAGTTGTGAATCCCAGCTCATTTTCCTTCACTGGATCCTGTTGTGTCACTGATTGCTCAGAGTTCTGACCAAGGGGAGTTGCTAGTAGATGCATTTGTGACTCAATTTCTGTCTTCCCTATACCCCCATTTTACCTTCAGCGCTAGGGACCTGGGCTGAACCATATTTAAACCTCTCCTTTCATCTACCTCATCTAAAGCCTAGACCTTGCTTTCTCCCTAAAACCTCATCTAGGTCCATTTAAAGACCTCGTAAGAGTGGCTGACCAGAGCATACTCAGGCCTGTGATAGCATCTATGGAGGAAAAACTGGAGGAGTGGAGGAATAACAGCAGAAGTGAGTTGCTCCTTGTCTTTCATCTTCTGGAGCAGAGCCCAGAAATATGAGTGCTGAATGGCAGGCTCTGAGCTGGGGTCCTAGATAAGGGAATGTAGGACTTCAGAGATCAGTTATAGGGGGAAGGCATCCACCTTTACCCTGGCATGATCGGGAGCTGGGTTCCAGCTATATAATGTGGTCAAGCCTCGGCCTCCAGCCTTGTTCTGCCCCCGTCACATTCTGTGCAGGTGTTGGCCACACAACTTGTCTGTGGAAGGCCAGCCACCTTTCTGTAGCGCCTCCCTGCGTTTTTAACCTCCTCCTTCACCTTCATCTCTCACACACTAAGGATACTGTTGTTAGAAGAGAATAGGGTCTAATCACGACCCTACTACGTTCCTCATACCACAGTATCCAGACAGTAGTCCTGCAGAAGGTGGTCCATGGGACATCGTTTTGTGGGACTTCTTGCTTAGGTTTTGTCACAGTCTTATTCAAGAGAATTGCTTCCTGATGGTAGAGTTGGAAGGGCTATGATGAATAATTTATTTTAGATATGTTGATATGACAGACTGGTGGCCCATGAAATAACATGCTTTTTACAACCTGCACTGTGTGATTAAAAAAAAAAAAATGCTGACATTTCACATTGGGAATCTCCCTTAAAAGTCCAAATTTCTGGCTTCTTTAAAAAATAATTAAAAGATTTGGCCTCGTTGACACTATTTTCCTTCACAGCAACAGTTGGATGGTCACTGTGGTCTGCCCCATTTAGACAGTGTCTGCTTCTCCCTAGCCTACCACAGTGACTTGTGTTTTCTCCCTGGCTCTTGTTGTCATTTGAGCCTGCAACTTCTGTCTTAGAATCCATGGAGTACTTCCATATAACTCCTCGCGGTTAAAGTGGGTACCAAGAAAGGTGCTTTCATGCTCCCAATAGCATCATGAGATTATTTACTGTAGGTATAGCTCCTGATATATTGCTCTCACCACATCTGCCTAACCAGTACAAAAATGGAAGAGATTAACAGTCGTAAGAATATTGTTTCTGAGATTTGCTTTCAGTGTTTACTGGGGGCATGGAAGTTTGCTAGAAGTATACGTTTGTAGTGAAAAAAAAAACTGTATTTCAATATGAACTGAGTTGCTTGTCTCAAAATCTTTGCTCCTTGGAGCTGAGGCAGGGTCATTGAGGATGTAGCCTGTTGCTTTTGTCTGCACTTGAAACATTTTAAGCAATTTTCATTCTAACTAGAGTACAGGAGGAATTTTTATTTGTATATGAATGATGAACAAAGTGCTTTGAAGGAAAAGCATCTGTCTGGAAGAGACACCAAGGAATGTATAATAACCTATTTAAGAATAAACAAATGCTTTAAGAATTCATTAGCTGTATCATAAGGGACAACAGGAAGAAGCAGCAGCAGGAGAGTGGAGCCCTACAAAGCCCTAGATCTAACTGGTCCCAGATTCAGAAGTTGCTTACCTTCCATTGCTCTTCATATGTTCCTCGAATGTTTGCATCTGAGTGGGAGTAGCGGATGTTGAAGATGCATGCCTGAGATTAAAGCAGAAGTGGTTGTTTCTGTTGCTTTCCTGTAAACCTGAAAAGTTTTTATGTGAGATCTTGATGCTTTTATTTTTATTTTTATCCTTAAGTTGAGACAAGGTGTTAAAAGCATATGTTACAGAGTGAGCATCTGAAGAAGTGTTCTAATTTTGGAAGATGAATGTAAGTGTTGAAGTGGGTAGTTTTTCTGCAGAGTATCCAGAGTTAGGCAGGTTGTGGAGCAGTAAATGAGAGAGAATATGGGGGAAGGAGTGGGGTGTGGGGGAGGGGAGTGGGAGGAGGGGAGAAGAAGGGGGAGAATGTGCACATGAATGCATGTGTGTGTGCGTGCGCGCGTGTGTGCATGTGTGCGTGTGCGCGCGCGCGTGTATGTGTGCGTGTGTGTGCATGG
>NW_027397092.1:4531585-4619736 GCF_003265705.2 Callorhinus ursinus | reverse complement strand
GCGTGCGTGTGTGTGCATGTGTGTGTGTGCATGCTACGTGTGTGTGCGTGTGTGTGTGTGTGCATGGTGCATGTGTGTGTCTGCGCGTGTGTGAAGGATTTCAGAGAAGAATTCAGTCTGAATTGGAAATAACTCAGGTTACCTGTGAGTTGCAGGCTGAGTACACAGTTGAAATGCCAAAGCCTTGTCTTGTCTACTTTTCTACATACCTGCTCTCTTGGCTGCCGCTGACATTTGCAGTTTTGGTTGTTTTTTGTTTTTTTTTTCGTTTTGGGATTTTGGTTTTTGTTGTTGTTCTTGTTGAGTCTTTCAAGGAATTTCAAGGTAGAGTAATTGATCAGATCAGTAAGAATCACTCAAAAGATGAGACAAATCAGTTTCATTGACTTTTGGAAAACTGTTTCCCTGAATTTGAAGTGGCATCTAACAAGCAAATGGGGCAGACCTGCTAACAGATTGTAGACCATTCATTTCAGGGCTATGTATTTATTTCAGAGAAGTCTGTAAACATTGCACTGAAGTACCCATTTCCTTTTTAAACTTCTAACCATTAAGTTGCACTGCATTTTAGAATCATCAATTGCCATTCACCATGAAATCAAAGGTATATAATTTGAGCTCTTAATATGCAAATTTTATTTATAAAATAGTTTTAAATGATTATATTCTTGCAAAACATCACTATTTGTAACTTGAAGATACAAAAATATACTGATAAACTTATCTGGTTAGTCACAAAACAATCTAAAACAATGACAACACATTAATGTTCCTTATACTTTTATACTAAACATTAAGGGAGGGGGGAAACTTGGATGTTTAGAAGCTAATGTTTAATTGAAATAGTTGTTAATCTAAATGTGGTTGCTTGAGGGGTGCCTGGGTGACTCATTCGGTTAAGTGTCTGCCTTCTGCTCAGGTCATGATCTCAAGGTCCTGGGATGGAGCCCCCGAGTCAGGCTCCCTGCTCAGCGGGGAGTCTGCTTCTCCTTCTCCCTCTACCCGTACCCCTGTTCTGCTTTCTCTCTCTCTCTCAAATAAATAAATAAAATCTTAAAAAAATAAATGTGGTTGTTTGAATGGAAAAAAATGTGAGACAGAGGAGACCTTCCAAGTCCTAGATCATCTTAATGGAAGCTTGGAACCTGAGAGATAATCAGCTCATGTTCTGGCCAAAGGAATGCTTTTGAAACCCTATAAACTGATGTAGAAATTGTCATTGTTGTGAACCCATATTCAATTATAAGGACCAGTTTTTCTAAACCAGCTTCCAGTATAATGATAAAATCTTAATAACCTATGCATCTTCTGTTGTCCCACAGTAAATATTATTAAATAAATGATAAGACCAATAAATGATTTATTTGGATGCTAAGGTTCTGGTTCAGTGTGATGGAAGTTAATAATTCAGAGAAATTTAAAATTTAAGTATATTAGTGGATGCCCAAAACTCTGACCTAGTTGGGTAGCCTAAAATTTTCGTATGACTGAGAAGACAATTTTAAAACCCTGTGAAAAAACCCGATTTTTGGAAGGGAGTCCACATTGGAAAAGGAAAGAAGACTTTGAGGAAGTCACTCTGTGTGCTTCACCTTTCTCCCCTCCTATTTTCATTTGGGTGAAATCAGATTCATACAATCATCAAAGCAAGCTCTGAAAAAAGGGGGTGAGACTTTAGGGAATGGGAAGAAGTCATAAATCATTCTCTCTAATAGAATACCTGTGGGAGGGAGGAAGCCCCAATTCTGCTCAGCTTGCCTTGTTTGTAATAGGGCTTTTATGGTTGATTTATGTCAAATTGCAGAACTTTTCTGACTCTGGGTTCTGGAGCTCCCCATGCACTCCCCTCAGGGTTGCTGCTCATTCAGTGGCAGGGGAGAGGGGGTTCCCGACAGCCGAGGTCAGCAAGCCACTGCTCAAGGGCCGAATCAGACCTCCCACTTGTTTTTGTAAGGCCCTGGGATTAAGAATGGCTGTTACATTTTAAATGGCTGGGAAAAAAATCAAAAGAAGAATAATATTTAGCAATGTGTCAAAATTGTATTTGGCACACAGCCACATTCCTTCATTTACATATTGCCTGTGGCTGGTTTCATGCTGGGACAGCAGTGCAGATGAGTGCTTGCAATGGTTGGTGAAGCCTAAATTACTAACCACCTGGCACTTCACACAGAAAAAGTTTGCCAACCCCTGCCCTTAAAGCATGGGACTTCAGAAGAACGCCCTGATGTTCTCTCTCAAAATCTGGGCATCAGTGATATGAAATCACTGGAGATGATTGTAAAAATACAGATTTCTGGGTCCCAGTGCCATACTTGGACTGAGTAGAAATCCATGGAGCTCCACAGACGATGGAGTCTGCATTTTTAACTAGTGCTCCAGGTGGTTTTTCTGAGCATTGTAGAATCAGAAAGTTTGCTTCGTACAGGGAAATGAAACTGGGTTTCTGGATGCCTAGAACTGACTTAGTCTAGGTAGACTGGTTCTACGTGAAATGTCATTTATGGATTGAGATGGGCTAGAGCGTTCTCTCTGAATTCTACATTATTCTGTGACTTGTCTTTTGCAGAGCTCCTAGGAACCTTGTTATTGAAATCAGATCTTACTTGTCGTATTGCATGAAGTGACGGTGTCCAAAGTGGAATATGCATACTTATGAGTCCATAATCTTTCCTCTTCCAGGAAGAAAATATTTAGAATCATTAATTTCCTCTGTAACTTATTTTTTGTGTGTGTGAATGAAGTACATGGACAAAGCTTAAAAATTACAAAGTTTATAATAGAAACACAGTGTTTTCCATTTTATACTCTTTGCCGCCCTCATTCCTTTTTCCCATTTACTTCCGTGTTTCTGAATAGTATGTGCATACTGCCATTCCTTGATTTTCCTCTTGTAGATATTATCTGTGGACTTCTATTACGAAAGATGAGGATTTTGTTCCCCTTTATTCTGTTTACTCATGCTGTCTTACTTCCGTTGTCGCAGTAGGATTATGTATAAAATTTTTGTTTAATTTAATATTCAGTGTTTAGATTATTATGGTCGTGGTTGCTCTCTAGACCTGCTACATACTTATCATCTCATCTTGAAATTCCCCTTGCCTCTTTTCTTTGTTGTATCTCATACCTTCCTCTTTTCTTACTTTTCTCTCTCATTCTGGTGGGTCCCATTCTCCATTAGTTTCCTGATGGAAGGCGTGTGGGAGGGAAGCTTTTCAGGACCTTGCATGTCTGAAAATGCCTTGATTGATAGTTTTGATGAGTATAGTACTATGGTTTAGAAGTATATATTTTTTCCTCAATAAGGCATTGTTTCATCTTCTTGTATCTTCCAGAGTTCCTATCAGGAAATCTAATGCCATGTGGATTTCCAATCCCTTGTTTTTCTCTAGAAACTTTTACAAATGTTCCTTTTTCCTCCAGGGATCTGAAATTTCAGGAGGGCATGCCTTATTGTAGACACTCATATCCTTCAGGATTGAAGACTTTTTGCTTGTATTATTTTTGTTTTAGTTCCCTCTCTCTATTCTGTCTTTTTGGAACTCTTGTTAATTAGATATGGGAACTTTTATGTTAATTTTAATTTTCTTACTTTTTCCCCCCATTTTCCATCTCTTTATTTTTAAGTTCTACTTTCTGGTATATTTTGTCACCCTTTTAACTTCCAGTCCTTATATGGAACTATTTTGTGGATAACATTTTTATCTCCAAGATACCTTTCTTTTTCTGTTAATAGTCTTTGATTATAACATGTTGTTCTTGATTTTGTGGATAGATTCTCTTAAACTTCTGATTACTGTTTACTTTTTGTTGTTTTTTGCCTTTTTCTTTTTAACCTGTGCTCTGTTCTGTGTGCCTTTTTTCTTCTTTTTTTTCCTATTTTAGTTTTGATCTCTGGCTTTCATGTCTGAGACCATTCTGAAATTTTGGGTGGTTTTTGTTCTTTGTTCCACATTGCAGAATGGGACACGAACAAGCTTAATGAAATTTCTGTGTGTATAAGCGAAGCTTCTCTGCTGGTGAGGTTTATAATGGGGTAATAAGGCAATGAGCAGGTTTTTTCACTCAGGAATTGCCAAATAGTGTAGGTATTCTCTGAGCAGTTCCATTTCTTCAGAAGGATCTCCAGTTTCATGCATGATTGGAATAAACTTGACTTCTAATAGTCAGTACCTGAGTAAAGTAAAGGGACTGGAGGTCTCCCCTTTCTGTATGTAGAATTTAACTTAATCATTCCCAGTATAGTGCCTCACCCAACCACAGAAAGCTTTTTAGAAAGTAAACTGTCTTTTGCCAGAGAATATATAGGTTGGGGTGAGGCCTGAGGGGAGTCATTTGGCTACAGGGAGTGGCAATGTTTGTTGGGTGGTATAGCATTCTTTATTTTTTCTAAATGATCTTATTAAGAGTTCATATTGATCTATGCCTTATACAGTTGTAAAAAAATACACATGTATGTAATTTATAAATTATAAAGGTGTGTTCTAAAATAGTTACTGGTGGAGGTACTGGATAGAACACATTTAGAAACTATTTTAAGGATATATAGTTAAAATTTTGAAAAATATTTGTATATAAAAATAGAAGTTGCTCTGAGAAACAAACTGAGGGTTCTAGAGGGGATGCGGTGGGGGGATGGGTTAGCCTGGTGATGGGTATTGAAGAGGGCATGTACTGCATGGAGCACTGGGTGTTATATGTAAACAATGAATCATGGAACACTACATCAAAAACTAATGATGTAATGTATGGTGATTAACATAACATAATAAAAAAAAAGAACAAAACCTGAAATTTAATTGTCTATATATTTTGTAAATTTTGAATAATAAATTTTTAACTTAAATTCAAAAAAAAATAGGAATTGAACCAAGGCTTCCTTAAATCAGAAATACTAAAAATTTTGGAAGAGCAAAACATAACAAAGTTCAGTTATATAACTTTGTATGCACACAAAAGCAAACATATGAGATTAATCACATGCATTTCCCAAAGTGTCATTGGGTGGAAATTTCAAGAATCATATTTAGCCCCAATTTATAGGAGAATTTTCTTCTAACTAGAGCTATTCAAATATGAAATATGCTGCTTTGAGATTTTATTTTTACTTTAATAATTTGCTTCCCCCCCCTTTTACCTCTCATGCTTTATGTCCAATCTCTAGAGGTGTACTGTACAGGAGGTTTCTCTTTTGGGTGATTTATTAGTCTAGAAAAGATCCAAAGTCCTTCCTAAGTCTAATATTCTGTGATTTAAAATCAGATCTAAAGTTATAAAATACCATAGTGGAGTCAGTTATGAATAAGCAAAACAGAATTCAGAATAATATTTACGTGTGAAATGTATTTTGTAGTTATAACTTCATCTTTACTGTTCATCGCTGCAGATTTATCTGATTGGCATGACAACTGGAGGTGTTCCTCAGTAGGGCTCACACAGAGCCCCTTGACACTTTCAAAGCAAGGGCTTGTCTTGGTGGAAAAGGCATCCATCCATTTCACCGGGCTATCTTTCATGTGGAACGAAAGTAATTAGGTGTCTGCCTTTAGTAGTATAGTATTAAGTCTTATCTTGAGGACACCTAAGGTTTATGTAATACCTAGGCATCAGTCAATTAGACCAAGAAAAAAAACAAGTCAATTTTATGAGTCTACACGCGTCAGGCATTTGATTATCCTGAGAAAACAGGGGTCTGGCTCCTTTCACTAAAGCTTTCCTTCTGCAATCAATTAACCGCTGACTCTTGTTCTATTGACCTTCACTAATTTTGTTGCATGGGCTGTCATTCCTTATCTGGAGCGTGAGGGAGACTGCTCTGTAAATATCAACAGCTGATGAGGTTAAGGGGGAGCTCCATCTTTTCTGCGGCCAGTGTTCACATTGTGTGTTGGTGTAGAGCGTGGGGTCTGGAACTTGCTGCCTAGTATTTTTGCCAAGATCCAGTTACAAATTACAACTCTTTCTTTTATACATTCAACAAATTGTTGGATGGCCAACACCAGTATAGGTACTTACAAATCAAGATTTGATTTTGGGGCGCCTGGGTGGCTCAGTCGGTTAAGTGTCCGCCTTTGGCTCAGGTCATGATCTTGGGGCCCTGTTGAGCCCCATGTCGGGCTCCCTGCTCAGTGAGGAGCCTGCTTTTCCCTCTGCCCTTCCCCCTACCTCTGCACTCATGCTCTCTTTCTCAAATCAATAAATAAAATCTTAAAAGATTTGATTTCATCTTCACTATATTCTTTTATTTTTTTACATCATATTCTCACTAATGTAAAATCCTGCCTTTGTGTGAAAATGGAGTTTAGTGTGACTCAATAAAATTACTCCTGCCAGCTAAGGATTAGCTGGTGCTGTTTATTCTACTCTCTGTTTCTTCATGTTAAAAAATTTAGTGGCTTGTGTAGTGGTTTGTAATCCTTTAGTTAGTGTGAACAATTAGTATATTCCCTTACAGTCTCATGCTGCTGGTTTCATGTTATTTGTTGGCTATCACTTGGATCTCTCTCTCTGTTCCCTGAATCTTCTAAAATTTGTTTTCTGGGTTAGGTCATATCAGATTCCTATTAATAATTTTAAGAAAAGATTTCTAGAATCTAGCTGAATTATATAAGTTAGATACAAGACACAGAATGATGAATCCGCTGGAAGGAAGGAGTTGCTGAATGAGCTGTCCACACTGGGATGTGGTCCAGCACTGCTGAGTGCCTCTCCCCACCTTGACACCTTATCAACTCAGGTCGAGCTGAAACGTGACATGTATGTACCACAATGTGTTTAGATCTAAATACGTTGGACATTCTAGAAGAGCAGAATAGTGTAAGCTTAAGAGCAGAGACTCACTTCTATTCTTTACTCTCCCACATAATATCTGTAAAATGGAGATACTGAGAATTTATTTGGTCCTTATCTGGATCTGAAGAATTCATCTTTTGCTTTTCTCTTCCTGTACTCATCCTGCATAACATCATGTGCAGGTTTCTGGACATCCTGTTTTGTGTCTCATCTGTACACCATCGTTTCCTCTAACTTTTAAAATCTTCTTCTTAGTCTGCCTGCTCATTTTGTAAGACAAAGTTCATGCGAAATTTCTGACTAACCAAAGTAGAGTAGAGAATTCCTTCCTTTGTGCCTTTATCTATCAAATATTATAGCCACTTTTGTACTATATAGTTTTTTTTTTATTATTAACATGTGAGTCTGTCCTTCAGGACCATGCATTCTCAGTGCTCAGTAAATGTTGAATGAATGCTGTTTTTTATGCTTAGAATGTGCTGGATCAGTTATCGATTGCTGCATAACAAATTCCCTAGACTTGTGGACAAAGGCAACACTGACTTGCACGATTTTTCTGTTGGTCTTACTAGTGCTTTACTCATGTGACTGTGGTCTGTTGGCATCTTGATTGGGGCTAGAGGTTCTATTATTGCCTTACTCATGTGTCTGGCGCCTCAGTTAGAATAGTTGGGATGATCCTCTCTCTCTCTTTGTGATCTTTCATCTGAGCTTCTCCACGTGACGGTGGGCAAGTGCTCATGGACAGTTACCCGTAGAGTCTCCACAGTGTCATATTTACTGATATTCTCTTGGCCAAAGCAGGTCACATGGCCAAGCTCAGTGTCAGTGTGGGAAAGGACCAAGCAGGATCTGCATGCCAGGATGCTCATGAGGTACATTGGGGGCCACTAATGTAACAGTCTAGCGTATGTACTTACTTTCATTGTCTCACTGTTGAAGAACTTTTGTTCAAATCTCCTTTTGATCATTTTTCTCCTCCAGAAAGCCTTCTGTGTCCTCTCTGGGGCTTTTCTTATATTTTTCTGTTGCACGTGGGGTTGTCTTCAGTTATTTCCCCTGGGAGCAGCATTGAGGTGCTCATCTAGAACTTGGAGACTGTATTCATTTATACTTCACCTTGTTCCAAAAAAATGTAAGGCATCAACTTGGAAATAGAGGACACGGGGTCACCTTAGAAACTTTAACTGTGTGACACATAAGATTTAATGCATATTGTTTCCCAGGTCAAGTCAGTCCTTACTGAAGGTATTAATATATCCAAAAGAAATATCTTGTTTTTCAGATTTCAATTTTGAAAAGATAAAAACAAAAGCCCCAATACTCTGTGCTGGGAAGGGTTCAGGGAGAAGAGCACTGTTGTATGCTGTGAAAATGAAATGACGATTTTTCTGTGAAGCAGTGGTCTGTTTTGAGACTTAAGAAGTTTGTATTCAGGTCCAGTGATTCCACTTGTAGAAAATCATTCTAAGGGAATAACCAGAAGCAATTTTATGCAAACGTGTTTACTGATGCATTGTTTATGCAGAGTAAAGGGAAAATTCCAAATTGGGAAATGATGAAATTATGGAACAGTTATGTAAAATGGAATATTATGCAACCAATAACAACTGGTCTATGGGGAGAAATTGTTAATGAGTTGGGAAATCGTTCCCAGTGCAGAATGCAACTGATTCAAAGGTAGGTGAGGATTGACATAATTCTGCAAAACCGTGTGTGTGTGTGTGTGTGTGTGTGTTTTCAGTGATCAACAGATGTATTAAACACACTGTGCTTGGTACTGGGGCTTGGTTGGAAAGAAGAAAGACATGTTCACTTCCCTCACCCTGCTTACAGATTAGTAGGGAAAGTAGATTCTGAACGGTGCTGATGCTGATGGGGGGGGATAGCCAGATTTATACTGCCAAAGGACCAAGAAGAAGGCAGAGCGAGCAAGAAAGCTTGTTGGTTTGAAAAGACCAAGTGCATTTTGAAGGGGGTAAATTTTTGGGGTACTGGGAGAAAATTGTAGGGGTGAGACACTGAGGGAATCAGTCAAATGAGGTTTTTATGAATTTCTGCTAAATATATTCCTGCTTTGTCTTTTTTTTTTTTTTTTTTGAAAAACTACTGGAAATATTTAAGTTACTTGTCAATTATTTTAGATGCTGAACCGAAATGTCTTTGGGTGTGACATGGTGCTGACACGAAACACTCCAGATCCCTTAGCTTATCATGGGATACATGTACATATATGTAGATGTATATATGTCTGCAAATGTATACATACATCTAGCTTCTATCTGTGCAAATGTTATAAAGATTATTGGTGGGCATGGGAAGCATCCCAAAATCTAGGAGATCACAGGTAATTTTAATTTTTTTCTTAATTTATCTACAGTCAGAGAAATATGTACATACATAAAGTTACATGTATTTAAGCTTTACAAAGAGTTGGTAAGGCAGTAGGTTGGTCAGCAGGAAAAACATGCCCTTGCCTTGGTTGCAGGGAGGGTGACTGTTGTTTTAACTGCCCAGGGATCCTCAGCATGTCTCACCAGTGTGGAGATGGGCTCCTCACCTGCCATAGCCTGAAGTCATCCAACATGTGTTCCATGCACGTGATTTCTCTAGCTTGGACTCTGTACTCATCTAAACATTCCCCAGAGCATAACCGAGCTGGAGAATGTGTGGGTAGAGCGGTCTTGTGAAGCAGGGTGAGCTGGCCGTTCACCACTTCAAGCACTAATGCTCAAGACAATGCAAGTTTCATTGTGAACTTGTGAATTAGAATTAGAATTCCTGGTTAAGCTCAGTTAATATAAGTTAATGTCCCAGTGACAGATTCATGGTCAGTGTGCTGACAGCATCAGATACCTGAGCTTTCCCGGGAGCACAGCAGGCCTCGTTCCTGGAAGTTTACCAAGGTGGGGCCATCCTGAGAAGCTACTTGGCACTTAGCCACGTGACCCATCCTGTTAACACCTGGACCTGAATACGTTCATTTTCCTGAATATTCCACACTCTTTGCTTCAACTCTCTAGAACGTGGTTTTCTTGTTTTCTTTACCAGAAGGAGAAACCTTTGAAGGCAGATATTTCTTTGTCATTTTTTTGTGTGTAGTTAGCCCCTAGCACAGTGCCTGGCCCAAAGGATGCATTTAATTACTATTTACCGAATGATCACATATACATTAATTGAGGTCAATTACCAGACATATTTAACCATATACACAAGGACAAATATCGGTAGATTTTGGAACATCTGCTCTTTTGGATTATTTCTACCTTTCTTTACATACATTAGCCTCCTCATCACATAAGTGCATTTGTAAACTATTGCTGTTTTGGTCCCATCCCCTGCACAGTTCTCTATGTGAGCCCTGTTGCAGTGTTATTAAAGGTGGGTGATAGTTAAGGATGTGTTAGGCCATAAAAGCTGACACTCTTTGGTTCTGACAAAGCCTCACTTGTAAGAAATGACAGGACTGGGGAGGGAGAGGGTTGCAATCCAGTGTGGCTAAGGTAAGAAATCAGTCTCTGAATAAAGCTTAAGTCTGTTCCAATGACATTTTCTTTTGTTGTTTAAAAAGTCTACTCTTCTATACAAAAATGTGCAGAATGAGTTCATCAAGGGCTCAAAGATTAGGAGAACATTGGCATTTTTCTCTCCTCCGTAAAACAGATTGAAACAGATGGAGAAGAAAGGTAAATACCTGTGACCTCCTTTCAGTAGGCCTCTGCTGAAGTCTTTTGTAATGAATAAGGCCTGCAGGGAAGGGTCCTCTGGGAGGCCCCTCAGGCTTCCCCTCCTCCTACGGGATTCCTTTTTACTCTCAGGAGCTCTTTTGTGCTCTCAGGAGGAAAACAGCTAATAAGCTTAGATATGAACAATGGGTTCCACACATACTGTGCAAATTTCTCAAATTTCATTTGCACCAAACTGCAGAAAGACATTTCCTCAGCTCCGGCCACTGTCTGCACCTCCGGGGGGAATGTGGGCAGAGTAGCGAGGTCAGCCCCACAAGGAGGAAGCTTGCCTGGTTTCAATAAGGCACTTTATGCCCATTCAAAAAGAAGGCTTTTTCCCCTGTCAGGGCCGGAGAGCAGGAGCACTGCTGTGCAGAAGGAGCCAGCCTGAGCTGAGCCAGGGGCAGTTAGGCTGTCCTTGCCAACCGGTCCCGGGACTGGCTCTGAGGTTGGTGTGGGGTGGCTTGGGTGTGAAGCTGACTCACCCTTTGCACTAGACTCATATCGGGTGGGTGAAGACGTGTGTGAAATATGTTTATTTTATTCTCAGGCAGTTTTTTTTTTTCCCTTCTTTGCTTGTTTTGGATTGGGGCCCTCCTCCCTTTTTAAATAATTTCCATATATTTTATACACTACTTCATGTTATGTAGGCCAAATGTAATAATTGTTTTTGAGAATGAGCCCTAAGAATAATTAATGAATTATTCACCATTTAAAACCCACTGTTTTCAGTTGTTGCAATTTTCAGAGAAAGTCGTTGCAATTTCGGAGGAAATGTTTCATAGTAGATTTCAGTGGGAAAGAAGTTAAGAAAATTTTAAGAGAAAATGAAGGGTAATTCTAGTGAGAAAAAAATTAAGGAGAGTTCAGTGAAAAAAAAAATCCTGATTTTGGGTTTTTTTTAGGAAGGCAAGAAGAAATACTCCAATGTGCTTTAGATTACAGCTGCAAAAACTGGGAGTCCTATCGTTGGGAACAATTAATAATTCCTGAGGTTTAGCTTAAGAGGAAAATATTATTTTGAGAGACAAGTGAAAAGTATTAACTGATGCACAGTTATTGGCTCTATAAATATTCATTTCCACAGAGTAGCATCTCATCTATCTGAAATCATTACAGCCAGTGATTTTAGTAGTTATTAACAGAAAACCAACATAGATGGACTTAGCAAGAGGGGAATTTAATGGCTGTCAAAAGTGAGAGGTATATGGAGGGCTATTTGATGAAGCAGGTCAAATGGTGTGTCACCAGGACTCTGTTTCTGTCCGTCTCTCGCTTCTGCTTCCTCTACATTGTTTTCCCTCCATGGTCAGCCCCATGGCTCCAGGTTTTCCAGCCTCAGACCTTCCCTACCCCCTGCCTCTTTTCCAGCGGATCCTGTAAAGATTCTGGGATTCTCTTATTGAACTGATTTAGATCACAAGCCCACCTTTGAACCTTGACTGTGATGTAGGGAGAACCTATGCACTGGATGAGTTAGGCTGGGTCATTGACTTCCTGTGGGGACAGTGGAGCCCTCAAGAGTCCAGTGGATAGAAAGAAAGCAAGGGAGAAGTTCTCAAATGAAAATCAACAGCATGAGAAAGCATAATGGAAGCTGGAAAGAAAACGAAAAATGTCCACCCAAATTTATCGTATTTAAAAACATGTAATTTTCTTGTCTTCTTAAATAGTTTATTTTTTTTAAAGATTTTATTTGTTTATTTGACCAGAGAGAGACACAACGAGAGAGGAAACACAAACAGGGGGAGTGGGAGAGGGAGAAGCAGTCTTCCCGCAGAGCAGGGAGCCCGATGCGGGACTCGATCCCAGGACCCCGGGATCATGACCTGAGCCGAAGGCAGACGCTTAACGACTGAGCCACCCAGGCGCCCTTAAATAGTTTATTGAAAAAAGAAATAATATTTTGTAAGAACTCTACGTGGGTTAAGATTTGGTACTTGGTAAGATTTTCCAGTTTCCATACTGAGTTGCGTAAGGCTAATCATATTTAATATTCTTCACTTGTAGGCTTTTCTAAAAATGTTCATGCGGCGGGAGTGGACTAAATAGGAAAAGCACTTTATCTCCTGTCTCCTCCGCATCTCAGTCCTAGACATCCCAGTGAACCTCTTAAGAACCTCTTACCTCCATGAGCTGGTGTGTCTTTGATGCAGACCCACTGGATGGCATGGAATGAGCTCTTATTGGAGAGATGGTAGGTTGCTCTCTGTGAAGAGGAACACCTGTGGGAGTGTACCTATGTACAGATCAGACCTAAGCATGGAAACTGGAATGAGGAGACCCCTGCCCAACCACCTGATTCTGTCAGGAGCCTCCAAGCTCTCACACCCACCCCTAGGCTTTAGAAGTGAGGGACCATCACAGATAGGTCAGCTTGGTGATTCTCTCATCCGTTCTCTCTGGAATCGTTTTGTGTTCTTTTTCTTTTTTCTTTTTTTAAGATTTATTTACTTATTAGAGAGGGAGAGAAAGCGGGGGGAGGGGCAGAGGGAGAGAGAAAATCCTGAAGCAGACTCCCCACTGAGTGTGGAGCCTGACCTGGGGCTCGATCCCATGACCCTGAGATCATGACCTGAGCCAAAATCTAGAGTCAGTGGCTAAACCAACTGAGCCACCCAGGCACCCCCAATGTTACATTATTTCTATAGCAAATTCTCTGTCTTGGTGTTTGTTGAGAGACGCTTGAGTCTCATTCATGTCTGAATTTGGGTGACATATTAATCCTTTACACATTTTTTTTTTTCCTAGCACAGCACCTAACCAGTGACGACTTGCCTCTCATGAATCCAATAATTAATTCACTGGCAGTTTAATCTTTATTAACTCCATCATGCCTAGGGATGCATTTAAGATATTAAATATTTTCAATTACTAGAAGGATCTCAGTATAAGATAGATAATAAAGGTTGTGAGGCTTAACTAGAGGTGAATATTCCTAGAATCATTTCATCCCATTTTGTCTTTTCTCAGTAACTTTGCCTTAATCGTGAACTTGAACATTCCATGTCCTCAAGGATTTTGAGACAACTAGAGACCTTTTCCTCTGTGTACACGACCCCTAGTTGTTAAGCTCTCTTAGGTTTATGGTATTTCTCTATTTCTGATAACAGTTACTTCTTAGAACTGTCAGGGTACCTGCTTCTAGAAGACTCTTGGGTTTCTGTCTTAGTTTTACTTTCTAACATGAGAAGAACGAAAAAGCCTGGCACATAATTCAAATGCCTGTGTTTAATGCACTGACTTCGGACCATTTATTTTGGCTTCCGCGGTGTCCCCCCATCCCTCTTATTTTCTAGTTATTTGCCCAGGTTCTGGGTATGAAAAAAGGTGAGGAGAGATTGGCTCTTCCCATTTTGCAAAAGGCCCATGTCTGATTTTTAGTTCAAAGGACTTCAGATAAAACAGATTAATCTTAGTGACGTCATGCTTTATGAAAGGACAAATGGTTTTCTTTTAGCTATTCCGTTAAGAATAATCTTTTCCAATGATCAAGAAATGCACTGAGTCAGTGCGTGTTTATTTAGCTGTTGGCAAAGAGATGTGAAATAAAGCAGGAATAGATGGGTCTGGCCCTCAGCTGAACTACAAGGTGGATGAGGTTCGCCTCAGGGCTCTTCAGATGTCTCCTCCCCGCCCTTCTCCTGTTTCTTGGGCTCCTCCTCATTTTCTATCTGTCCTTGCTTCTAGACATGCACGGCTCCTCCCTGCTCTGCCTGCCTAGGCCCTCTAGCCCCTGATCATGCCCTTGTTTGGCTCTCCCAAACAATCATCTGAACTAAACAAAGTCGATTCCTGATCTTGCTGTCTGGATCCTGCTTAGCTGTTGCGACTGAAAATGAGTGCGACTTCGGGAACCAAGCCTCATTGAGGTATTAATGCACTGTAATGCTCAATATATTATTTCTCCCAAGGACGCTGACAATGTGATAAGAAACACTTAAGGAACATTTATATTGAAGCGAAACAAATGATCGTCCTCAAGTGGAATTCCAGGCAAGTCTGTGGTCCAGTAGGTCCTGTCGTCTGTGGTCCAGAAGGGGGCAGCTGGCCACTTTCTATACCTCCCTTGGGGGCAGACAGACCCTCTTCTTCTGGCCTCTCTGCACATCTTGCTTCTTCAGTAAGGTCTTTGAGAAATCCTCCCTTAGAGTCGAGCTGGCAGGGGATTAATCTCCAGCCATGTTCCTGTCAGGTCCATATCCAGGGTTCAGCCTTATTTGCAATCATCTCCATTAGCTCTTGGAAGGATCGCTCTTGGATCAAGCCCTCCTCCAGATTTGGCCTTCCGACTGTCTCCACCCCACTTGCCCTTTGGGGTAAAGCCACATTCCCATTGCATCTTGGTGACAGAACCCTGTTGTCTTCCATCTGGAACGGCTCCAGAAATGCCCTATATAAAATATGAGCATACTTTGTGAATATCAACAGCTCCCTGGGGCTGCTGGTTGTCTTCCTGGGTTTCCTACCGTGGCTACCCCGTTTCTCTCTAGCTCTAGCTCTCTCCCAGTAGGCTGCATTGTTCACCCTGCCCTGTAGATATTGTTGCAAAAAAATGGAGTTACAATACAGAGCATGGTGAGTGCATGTGGATGACACAAAGCACTTTGTAGTAAGGAAGATTCATGATTTGAATCTTGGTTGCCTCCAAGACAGCACTCATTCCACTCTACCACAGCTGCATACCTCCTTCCCTCCTGCACCCAGAGCCTTCATTTCTCTAAGATAAAACATTCTATCCCCCCTAGGATGGGATTACCAGATTCTTCGTCATTCTGGCCATTTTGTTACAGGAAAATCCACTTTGTCACTGTCTCCCTGAAAATTTGGTGTCCAAAAAGGAACAAAATATAGGTAGCTTGAGAGTTCACATAAGTGTTTTATCATCCAGCCCACATTTCTCCAACTTGTCCACAAAGATATCATGAGAGACTATAAAAATGCCTTGCTGAAATCCTTGCATGTCGAAAAGAAAGTCAGGCTATCTGACATAAAACACACAAACACAAAAGCACATGCAGGACAACATTTACACATTACAACTTAAATGCGCAAAAAAAACCCAAAACAAAAAACCCCAAAACCAGTACTATTTATTTTCCATAAGTGACCTCATCTTTTCCTCAATCCCATATTCCATTTGGGAGTAGGAAAAAGAAATCTAAAACTTGCCGGTTCTTGGTATCTTGGTAACGTTGTCTCTTCTGTTTTTAAATAGTCTCTTTTAAATTAGCTCAGTGTCTTTGGGATAAACATTTGATTCAGGATTCAAACTTGGGAGATTTGTCTCTGTTTAAAGATTGGCCCTTTCCCTTCCCACTCCTTAAGGAGTCATGCGCATATTAGCAACGGGGACCATGGAAATCGGTATAGGGTAGCTAGTTCTGTCTGGGTCTTTGTGCTGTTTTTGGTGTCTTCTCCGGTCATTGTGGAGATGTTCCTTATCTCTCTTGATTGTTGAGTATCCTGCTGGCTGGCTTCTGCTGTAGGAGGCTGTGGCTGGTGAAACTCCCTATCAGGCCTCAGTGTAAAACGTCAACTTGCTATAAATCGTAGTCCCTTTTTCTCACCCTGGAAGGGTCCAAATTGAAAGTACAGGAGACAGAAAAGATGACAGTGAGGTAGTGACTGTGTGGGGCTGAGAATGGGCAGTGCATTTCAGGCTGCTGACTTGGCAAGAGTTGGGGTAGCTACCATGGTTCCTGTGGCAGGAAGAACTGTTAGAGGCAGTCCCAGCCACCCTGGTCCTCAGCTGGGAGTTTGGGAGCGAGTTGTCTGTAGAGATGGTTCTGCAAATCTCTGATCCCCATGGGGAAATCTGTCTTTCCAGGCTTCAGTTTCAGAAATGTGAGGATCTCCATACAAGTGCTCACGTGCAGGCTTTATTTTGTGAGAACAAACCAACAGCTCTAAGGATGGAAGCTGGGGGCAGAGTGGACAGAGCACAGACTTGGAGACAGAACTGGGTTCGTTTCTACCTATTCCCTGTTGACCTTGGAAAAGTTACTGCATTTTGTTGAACCTCAGTTTGATCATCTGTAAAACGGGTAAAAATGCCTATCTGATGAAAGAAAAACAGTGTCCATCAACAAATGGCAGCTATAATTGTAAATTGTAACAACGTCTTCTGAACATAAACATTATTTTTCTAATATTCCGGAGAGATGGCAGCTTGCTTCCTTTGCCATTGGTTGGCTTCATTAAGTATGACATTTCCCCCCCAATACAACCATTTTTCTTTGAGACAAATGCCTTTTTTCCTTAGAAGGATGTGTTTCTCCCTCTTCCTGATGGAGACCAGAGGATCCCTCTGAACATCCTTCCTCTCCCTCCCCTTGGGGGCTCTGGGCCACGATGGCCCTGTATCATTGCCATCATCACTCCGCCCAGGGACGACTGGTGGAAGCTCCCATTGTGACTTGTTGACGTCAATTCCGAGGATGTGCAAGATGGATTAAGAAAAGGCCCCTGTAGCTTTTACTTTTCAGGAAGCCAAATGTTTTTCAAATCAGAAGCAAAAGAATTTAGCACAGGCAGGCCAGACCCTCATCTCTGTCAAGGAGGGGGCTACACAACTTTCACTGCCCCCCCATCCCCCACCAGACCTGATGTATTTCCCACTGGGCCTTACTTCCCTGTCACACTGTAAGCCTTCCCTTCCTCATCTTCTTCCTTGAAACCTTGCTCTGTTCTGTATCCATAGTGTGACCGGGGGTGAAGGCAGGCAAAGCAGAGAGCTCCTGTCTCTGAAGGGCAAGGCTGGTTCTCTTCTTGGGGTTGTGTAAGTGGGCTTCTCCGAGCAGGTTCTGGGTGCTTCCTCTGTACTTAACCTCATCTCTGCAGCAAGTGTTAGAAAACAGAAGAGCAACTACTTCTCCTACCCATCTTTGACCCCTAAAATACTCTCATGAGGAGCATGACAGTCTGCCTAAAGAAACCTGGTCTCAAACCTGAGAGTCCCTTCCCTCATTATCAGGGAATAGTAAAGTACCTCTTGTCTTCTTCAACTTCTCCAGTGACTACCCTTTCTTTGCCTGGCTATCTTTGGGACATGGTGAGAGCTGCAAGTGGGCATAAGCTGAGTTGTATAATCCTATGTCTCTGGCCCACAGAATTCTCCAGCTTTTGGAACCAAGTAGAGTTAGAAGTGATTCTGGTCTTCCCAATGTGGCTACACTGGGGCTCTCAAAAGTCAGTATTGAAAGCCAGCAAAAAAGCAGCTTGGTCTAGGATCTCCACAATCTGTAAAGATCTATAGAGATCTCTGCAGATCTCTTTTTTGAGGAGTCCGTGATTCTAGGATACACACGATTCACTGGCTTGAGGGAAATGAGGCCAAGATAGGACTAGGGGCATGTAATAGAATCAGAAGACCAGAAGGTGGCGCTCGTAGTATTTATAAGGTGCCACAGACCACTAGGTAACTGACGCAGCCCTGGCTTCCTTCCAACTGGCTACCAGTGAAAACAACTGTGTTTTGTTAGCACCATGTTACACAGAGCTTTTTTTGTGAATTTCTGCTTTTACCCAAACTAGTGCAGCCTACTTTCCTTCAGGTTATGAGTGTTACTTACAATGAATTCAAAGGCCGGAAGGTTTTGTTTGTTGAAGTTTGCTCCATGTATTTATGATGCTTTCTCTTCTTTGAAACTTGGACAAAAACAGCCCCCAATTCTCTGGGAAATAAGGGAACCCATTTGTTTAGCAACTGTTCACTCAGTCTGGGAATGTTCCAGAGATCTAGATGCAAGGATGTTACTATCTTGTTTTTTTTTTTTTTTTTTTTCCTGCTTGTCAAGGCTTTTAATATTCTTTGTATGAGTTTAGTGTAAAAAGGCACCAAGTTAATGCTGCCTTTACATGACTAATAGACTGCTTTATGAATTATTAACTCTGCCTATATATTTTTAATAGTGGAAGAACTTACTTAAAAGGAACTTGAAAGCCACTGAGAAACTTGGGAGAAACTCAGCAAGAAGCCTCTCTGACTGTGCCACTTTGTTTAGCAAAGGAAGACTTTTCCAGAGAAAGTAGTTGGCAGGAGTCCTGTTAATGGCAATGTAGAAAACTGTCCTCTTATCTACTTGCTTGGAGCTTTCTGGACTGGAATAGGGGGCTGCAAGTCATGGGAGGAACGATAGCAGAGGCTACATTTTTTTTTTTCAGTAAAGATCCAAATAGTAAATATTTTAAGCTTTGTGGGATATAATGTTGCTGCTCCCCTCTGCCTCCATATCTCAAAAACAGCCATAGACAATGTGTCATTGTGTGGACATGGCTTCGTTCCAATAAAACTTTATAGAAACAGGTGGCAGACTGGATTTGGCAGATGCCATTCACCAATGGACCATAGTTTGTAGAACTCTGAACTAGAGTAAGGGAGACTTAGCTTTTCTTTCTCTGATGTGGACATTTCCTTTTCGATCCTCTTATTTTTGCTAGGGTGGTAGTTGAAGGTTGTCCAGATGTGTTTGCTTTTTTTTTTCTTAAAGATTTTATTTATTTATTTGACAGAGAGAGACACAGTGAGAGGGGGAACACAAGCAGGGGGAGTGGGAGGGGGAGAAGCAGGCTTCCCACCAAGCAGGGAGCCCGATGCGGGGCTCGATCCCAGGACCCTGGGATCATGATCTGAGCCAAAGGCAGACGCTTAACCGACTGAGCCACCCAGGCGCCCCCAGATGTGTTTGGCTTTATCCTCGTAGAGTTCCCATTATGATAGGAGCAAAGGGGCAGGAACCAATTTCTATTTCTTGGGGCCTCTGTAAGTAGGGAAAATCACTGACAAAATTAGGGGACTGTGGTGATTTGTTTCATCTCAGTTCTCAAAAGTAAGGGTTATAGTCTTCTGATGGCATCGTATTTGGCCGGCAGTCATCCTTTAAGTAGGAGTTAGCATTGGCACAGAACAGCCTGTGGACCAAATCTGGCCCTCCACTTGTTTTGGTAGATAAAGTTTTATTGGAACATAGCCATGCTCAGTTGCTTACACGTTCTTACTGCTTTTGCTTTATAATAACAGGTAAATGAGACTTTACGACCTACAGAGCTTAAGATATTAAACTTTACGGACTGTGTGGTCCTTTATAGAAAAAGTTTGCTGACCTTTGCTCTAGAGTTGTACTTTTCAGACCCTGTGATGAAGGACTTTTTAAAAATCCATCATGATGATGTGGGGTTCCCCTAATCTGTGACTGGGAGCAGATTGTGCCTCATGCCAAGTCCCCACACAAATGCTGAAACCCCACATTGGTCCATTCCTTTTGAAGGGCATGAGTCCATTGCCGTGTCCTTGGATATGACCATTGTGTCAGATGTCTATGAATGTTTTAAATGCTTCCACCCAGATTCTGTATTTATCCACCAGTGGACTGGGGACAGGTGGGTTGCAGACCAGCAGCATGGTTCTAAGGCAGTGCTTCTCAAAGTGCATCCAAGTCGGTGATTAATTCAGACAACCTGGGGTGGAGCCTGTCATTTGGAACTTTTAACAAACTTGAGGATGATGTGTGTGCTACTGCCCCGTGCCCGTACTTTGAGTAGTGCTGTCTTAGAAGGATGTCTAAGGGGGTCAGCGGCACTGGCTTTGGGTCCCACTTGACTGCTGAGGCCTATGTAACACAGAGAAGTGAGGCAATTTGCGTTGGGCAACCAAGAACAGAATGCAGATGCCATTAGCCAAGGGATGCCTAAAAATGGACACACCCTCTTCCTACCCCATACATAATATTATAACCAGCTTTCCTAGTGCTGACACCAGGCGTGCTTGCCACTTAGCTGAAACCAAATCAGTAGTGATACTGATGATAGCCTGTTAAACAAGGGTGGAACTCAAGAGAAATGCAAATTGCTCTTAACCTCCTTCCCCCCTCATGACTCCCACCCCCTTCACTTCCTTCCTCCTTTCACGTTATTATGTGTTGTTTGGAGAGTCTCCAAATCTTTGGACCTGGAAGACATTGGGAGAGAATATATCAACCAGGAAATGGAATCCTTTTTACATTCTTGTAACATTAACATGTGAAAGATATACTTAAGAGATCCGGCCAATGCCTTTCTGTGTCATTTGGGGGCACTGTTGAAGCCATGAATGCCAGGCTTTGGATTTGCATTGAGATTTATGTTACTAGAGCTGCATCTTGCCCATTTTCTTCCCTCCCTTAGCTGTTGTTTATCAGGAACTTTTTGTGTAGTTCAACTGCTGCTGCTTGTTGGTTTAAACGATATGGGCCACTGAGAAGAACAGAAAAAGAGGCTAATAAGGGGAGCTTAACTTCCCCGGTTGCTTATCATGAAAAGTTTATTCAGGAACCCCTTCCATATAGTACAGTAAAAATGCCATTGATTTTTTTTAATTATGTTATGTTAATCACCATACATTACATAATTAGTTTTTGATGTAGTGTTCCATGATTCATTGTTTACATATAACACCCAGTGCTCCATGCAGTACCTGCCCTCTTCAATACCCATCACCAGGCTAACTCATCCCCCCACCCCCTCCCCTCTACAACCCTTAGTTTGTTTCTCAGAGTCCATAGTTTCTCATGGTTCGTCTCCCCCTCTGATTTCCCCTTCATTTTTCCCTTCCTACTATCTTTTTTTTTTTAACATATGTATTATTTGTTTCAGAGGTACAGATCTGTGATCCAACAGTCTTGCACAATGCACAGCGCTCACCATAGCACATACCCTCCCCAATGTCTATCACCCAGCCACCCCATCCCTCCCACCCCCCACCACTCCAGCAACCCTTAGTTTGTTTCCTGAGATTAAGAATTCCTCATCTCAGTGAGGTCATATGATACATGTCTTTCTCTGATTGACTTATTTCGCTCAGCATAACACCCTCCAGTTCCATCCACGTCGTTGCAAATGGCAAGAGCTCACTCCTTTTGATGGCTGCATAATATTCCATTGTGTATATATACACCACATCTTCTTTATCCATTCATCTGTCGATGGACATCTTGGCTCTTCCCATAGTTTGGCTATTTTGGACATTGCTGCTATAAACATTGGGGTGCACGTACCCCTTTGGATCCCTGCGTTTGTATCTTTGTGGTAAATACCCAGTAGTGCGATTGCTGGGCCATATGGTAGCTCTAAAAAATGCTGTTGATGTTTGCTCAACTCTACAACCAACATCTCTTTGCTTTTATACCTATACTTTTGCTACAAAGCTTTCCTTTTCAGAAAGGCTTCCAGTGGAATGAATTCCTAATGCATCACATCAAAATTGTAGCCACGTTTTCTTCTAAGATGAAGTACCAATCTGGGGCAAAGTCATTTTTATCAAATTAGGAGCCCTTTCTTCTTTTTAGAGTACCTTGGCCTCTCTCGTGTTTTCTTTTTAATAGTTTGCCGGAGATAATATCAAAACCATGACAACTCCTCACTGGTAATTTGGCCAGTGTTGGGGTAATGTCATGATGGTATTTGAAACGAGGAATTCTAGGCTACAGACAAAGCCCTGCTGTGTTGTTTGTGATGATTGGTATGTTGAACAAGTTACGTAAGGTGGTAAGGATCAAAATGTAAGCATTTTTGTTGCTTAAAATCTCAAGGCATTTCATCCTTGGGAAATCCAGAAGACTGCCCAGATGAGATAGATTTCCATAGGCTAAGATCTTAAATCAACCAAGGGGAGAAAGAAGGCATCCATACCTCGACATAACCAGTTTTTTTCTTCTTCCCAGCTGTGGAGCGTGATGGCCCATCCTCTGTGTGCTCTTGCTGTCAGTTGCAGGGCTGCTCCCCCAGGCTTCCTATGCACATGCCATTCTGTTCCTGTCCCTCCTGCCGCTCCCCTGGCTTAGGTGCTTTTTATCGTCTTGTGCCTTGACTTCTGACATAGGTCCTGAGTGGTCCAGCTGCCTGCCTCTTACCAGCTGTCTGGAACTCAAATCCCATATGTCATCCTCTTTCTGAGACTTGTCATCACCAAACAGATGACATTCCTTCACCTGTGTATGTTCTACCAGACCCTCCATTATCAGCCTCCCATGCTTCTCCGTTCCCACCTCCCACCACTAGCTAGTCTGCCCCGTATCTCACACTCCACTAAGATGGAACTATGTACAGTTTTCATAATGTCCACTTTTCCACACCTTGAACCTTTGGCCATGATTCCCCTCTGCCTGTAAGAGCGGCAGAGGTTTTCAACCAGAGGCGATTTTGCCTTCCTGGGAGATAGTTGGCAATGTCTGGAGACATTTGTAGGTGTTTGTATCTTGGCGAAGGGTGCCACTGTCATGGAGTGGGTAGAGGCCAGGGATGTATGAAGAGCTTCCTACAACAAAGAATTACCTGGCCTAAATGTCAGTAGGGCCAAGTCTGAGAAACTTTGCTCCACTTGTAAATTTCCAGCAGGATGATTTCTGCTTTCCAGTTAGGATGTAGGGAAGACATTCTCTCCTGTAGCAGATTGTCCTCAAGATTCCTCTCTGAGGCTTGGTGAATGTCCCTTCACTGTATTAGGAAGATGCTATCGGTGTATACCTCTACCATCACTGCCCAGGTCATATATTATTACTATTTGATTTAATTTTAATAACAGCATTCCAGCTACAACAAACAGCTTCCACTTGTCCTAGAATGACAGCTACATCTCACATTCTTGGTTCAGAGCAAAGCCAACAGTGGTTCAGCTACCTCCCCTCAGGTCTGAGATAGAAACACATTCAGAAACCAGGTCTACACCAAGGGAAAGAGAGGCTATCCCTCCACTCACATTGCTGTGGAAGAGATGCTTTCTTTTCCCAAGGCCAACTGGAGGTTCCACAAGAATTACTGTTTAGAAAAAGGGAATTACTGAAAGGATGACTGTCATTTTTATTCCCTTTTTGGATGTCTGCTTTTCCAGAGCATTGGGGACAATCAGATGGGACAAGTGAGCTTTGTACCAGTAGACCATGCTGGAGCGACCATCTGTCCATACCAGCCAGCAGGAGTGCATATACAATGAGTGAGTGTATCCCCCTGAATTCCTTTTCACTTCTTGCAATTTGAGAAACGTCTTAGACTGCGTCCTTTTGAGCATTACCCTTATTCTCTACCCTTCACACAGGCTCTGGAGGGAAAAGGGCTGTGTCCTTCCTGCTCTGGAGGACTTGGTGACCTACCTGAGCCTAGTGCAAGGTGGTGATGTGGGAGCTCTTGTGGAAAAAATTATCAAGAATTTCAAGATGGTGGTAATAAGAGCACTAAACCAAATACAGGAACCCTTCTGAGCATGGGGCGCTTGTGTCACTGGGCCCTGCCCTTCTGTGAGAGCAAGAGCCCAGTTCTGCCTTTACCGGGTCACCTATAAAGGGAGCAGTTTTTATGAACATTAATTCATTTTTCTCAGTGATAATCATGTAGTCATGTACCTCTCCCTGCAGGCATGACTGTGACTTTGCCCTCCAGGAATGAGACATGATCCACGGTGAGTCCCACCAAGATGTGAATCTTTACTGTTTGCCTGGATCTGATAGCATCCCAAAGGGAGAAACACACACACTGGCTTTTCATGCTTCTCCCTTGCTCAAGAACGGCGCTGGTGCCAGTTGATTTATTTTGATTCATTCTACCTCTGACAGAAGAAGGGGAGGAGAACGTCTCTATTCCTTCTCTGTGTGTGTTTGTGTGTGTTAAAATATACATAACATAAAATTAACCATGTTAACTATTTTTAAGTGCACAGTTCAGTGGCCTTAAATCTGTTTATACTCTTGTGCGGCCCTGTCATCATCCCAAATCTGATCCCTTTTATTGCATCTCTTACCCTGGATCAGAAACCCCTTGAAAGCTGAGAACATGACTTTCTCATTTTTGAATTTCCACAGCCTTTCATAGAGTAGACACTCCCTCCGCTTATTCGCCTGCATTTACATTCAGCAGAGGGAAAGAGAAAAGACAGCTGTATTTATTACCTGGGGCAGTGAAAGGAAGCCTCTGATACAGTTAGCATTGTTTGCCTCCGTTTCCAGGGCCATCCTATACTTCCTTTCCCCAGAAAATAATGAGAATAGAATTTTTTTTTCATATAAGAGTCGTTATGTCCTTTATGATGTCCTGCTGGTTCCTAATTAAGGAGCATTCAGGAATTTCTAGTAAATTGAGTAATATGTCCCTAAATATTGACTTGTGTCTTAAGTCCTTGCAGAAAAAAAACAAAAATGAAAGCAAACACCCAGCCAACCCAGGGGATAATGAAGAGTCGAGCCTATGGTTGCATCTCATCCTGGATTCTTTCGTGGGTCCAGTCTTTCTTCAAATGAGCAAGAATTCTGTTTTACCCAAGTTTTTATTGATTAATGTGAGGAGACCACTTTTTATCTGTTTGAAGACCTTTTGGTCAAAGATGTCTAAAATGTGAGTTTAGGAACAAAAAGGCTCAGTCCAATTAGTGCCCGCCTCTTAAGATATCACCTTCAGGAATTCAGTAAATATTTTTATATGCTTCCTTCAAGTTCAGAGGCTGGAAAGAAGGCTAGCAAATCAGTAAGACCAGATGTTGAAGGAAATTTCTGATGGGAGGAAGATGGTTGGAGGGTTCTCATAGTCCTGGCTTAAAAATAAGTAGTTTGAAACAAAAAGTGAAAAGATGTAAAGCACACATATAAAGGGAGGGATGTTTTGACTGTTAAATGGAGGCATGTCCCCTAAAATTACCTCTTTATGACATTTAAGCAAATAGAGATATGCCAAAATAAAGCTGCTTATGGGGTTTTGAAGCAAGATTGCGCTGTTGTACTACTGGGATCTTTATTTCCTGGGACCATTTTTGGTTGTTGGAAAAGATAGAGGGGGCATGTTATAGTGGGCCTAGGAAAGGATTCTTTGTTGAACTGTTGTAGGGGGATGGTGGGCAGGCTGTATTTCTTCTCTTGTAAGAGGAGCCATTTTTACCTGTCGGTCACTTTTTTGAGACCCTCCTATTATATCTGGGGATTTATCCTAGTTCTCAGAGGTGTGGGGGGAAAAAGAAAGGAGAACAATTTGTTGATAAGAATCCCATTGTTGGAATCAGCACATGATATTCATCATATATAATTTTTGCTCCGGAATGTTTCCATATTTGCCCTCAAGTGGCATTCCCTTATATCTTGTTCTAAATTTTAGCTATGTTAGGGAAAGATGTGTAAATATGAGAGTATTTACATCAGGAGTTTGGCTTTTGCGTTGGTTAGAGTAACAGCTGCTGCAGCAAATAAGCTGCAAAATTTCAGCTGCATACCACTGGTCCAGTGGTAATTTGGGGACCCAGACTCCTCCTGTCTTGTGACCCTACTGTCTCCTAGGGTTTCAGAGGCCTTACTCCTCCCAGTGGGAGGAGTAATACTGTAAGGACAAAGCACACATGCTTCTTACCTAAGTTGTCAGGTTACAGTAAGATGTGATCTTCCAGTTATAAAATAGAGTAATATAAGTCATTAGATTTGTTTGGCATTCTCCAAACTCAAAACTACTATGATAGCTTTTTGTTTACCAACTTGGGAGAAAAAAAAATCCTAACAAATTTATTTATTTATTTTTAATAGTAAGTATTATTTCTTATTAGATAATTATTTCATTTTCCCCGCTGAGCATGGAGCCTGACACGGGACTCGATTTCACGACCCTGAGATCATGACCTGAGCCGAAATCAAGAGTTGGACGCTTAACCAACTGAGGCACTCAGGCGTCCCCCAGAAATCCCAACAAATTTAAAGAGAAGTTTAGCCTTTCCGAGTTAACTATATATAAGTAAAATGTGTTAGTATCTGTTTCTATGCTCGTGTACCATGCAAGTTCAAGAAGTATTCATGTTCCAGAACAAAGACTGGAAAAATACCTGTGTGTAAATTGGTTGAGTTTATACGTTTCAAAGGCTTTGTCAATCAGAAACGATCATAATACAAGTTATCAAGTAAGTGAAAAGGCGCTGGAGTTTGTCGCTGTTCTCATTATTCATAATCTGTTCTTATTCTCAGGGTAATCACTGATCAAATCCTTAAAAATTAATTTTGTAGCGTGCCCTCATAAAAGATTTCACTCTCCTCCATGGTTTTATTGTAGATAGTATAAAGATTGACAAGAAACATTTAGACCTATCTCCCACAAATGTTTCTTCTTCTTCCTTTTTTCCATTCAAGCCCTCTGCTATAAGCCAAAGATGAAGAATTCAGATTCCTGGAAGGAATTGTGAAAGAAAGGATATCGGAGACATTTGAATATTGATAATACAGGGAATATATTAATGGGTACTGCTGTGGTCTCTGGATTCTGAGATATACGAGGGTTTATGGGTACCTGTGACTAGTCAGGATTTCCAGTATGATTTGGGTCTGGTAGCAGAAGACAGTGTGAAGTGGGTGGCTTCTGCCCAAGACCATCAGAACCCAGGTGTTTTATCACCACACAGGTATAAACAAATCTTCTCTAATTATCACCCCCACTTTACAGTTAAGGAAACTGGGTCTCAGATTGTGTAAGGAACTTGTGAAAGTTATTGATGATTGAGGCAGAACTGTACAGTGGAGGATTTCATTTAATGCCAGGTTTTGTTTGTTGTTTGCTTTTTAATTACCAACCAGCCCAGAAGAAGCAAAGACTAGTGGATAGTTCCTGATGGAATGGAAAGGGCTTCATTGAGGGGAACACTTTGACAGGAGTTGGTTTGAAGGTTTCTGAAAACTGCCTCAGGGTTCAGAGACCTGAGCTGTAGGCAGGAAGGCCTAAGCAAGCTTTGCCTTTTTGTGTCACTGGTAGTGAGAGTATGAAACAGGTTAGGAAAGGGGGTTTTCTTCCCCCTTGTAGGCAGTCTGGTTCTTCTTCACATGAACTTGAGATGTTAGTTCTTTGGTTCTGTCCTTTGAGTACAAAGGAAGGCATGCTCTGTCTCATTATTAGGGTGTTCTTTTATTTTTTTTTAACATTTTATTTATTTATTTGTCAGAGAGAGAGAGAGAGAGAACATGCATGAGCACACAAGCAGGGGGAGCAGCAGGCAGGGGAGAAACAGGCTGCCTGCTGAGCAGGGAGCCTGATGTGGGTCTTGGTCCCAGGACCCTGAGATCATGACCTGAGCCAAAGGCAGACGCTTAACCAACTGAGCCACCCAGGTGTCCCTATTAGGGTGTTCTTAAAGCCAAAGGACCAGCATCACCTACCTTAGTCATTATTGCTTAAACTGAATTAGTTACCCGTGGTATGCTGGCTTCTGGTGGCACTCAGTAGAAACACCAGCAAAGACACTTTCTACATCTTTTAGATGATGAAGACTATGACCAACAGCAAGAGCACTAATGACAACTAATGCTTGTAAAGTGCTTTGTATATGCCAGGCACTGTTCTAAGAATTTGCCATAGATCAACTCATTGCATCCTCAACAATCTAGAGGTAAAAGCATGATTAAGGATCTTCATGAGGTCACACAGGCAGAGAAAGAAAATAGATATATGAGTCTGTGGTCTTAACTGTTATGCCATCTTGGTTCTCTTTTAGATATTTAAAAATCAAAATCAGGGAAAGCGCTGATATTACCCAGTGTGAAGTACACTGAAAATAAGTAACTTCTGCCATATTAAGAAGCTTAAGTTTAAAGTACTTGTTTTCCCAGTTGACAAAACCAAAAGACAACTGATAGAATGGGAGAAGATACTTGCAAATGATATATCAGATAAAGGGCTAGAACAAATAATCCAGTCAAGAAATGGGCAGAAAACATGAACAGACACTTCTGCAAAGAAGACATCCAAATGGCCAACAGACACATGAAAAAATGCTCAATATGACTCGGCATCAGGGAAATACAAATCAAAACCACAATGAGAGGGGCGCCTGTGTGGCTCAGTCGGGTAAGCATCTGCCTTCAGCTCAGGTCATGATCCCAGGGTCCTGGGATCGAGTCCCGCATTTCCCGGCTCGGCGGGAAGTCTGCTTCTCCCTCTCCTGCTCCCCCTGCTTGTGTTCTCTCTCTTGCTGTCTCTTTGTCTCTGTCAAATGAATAAATAAAATCTTAAAAAAAAAAGTGGTTTCTGTTCCTGCAGTTGAACCCAGGCTAATACCATTTCTGTTAAAAAAAAAAAAAAAAGCCCACAATGAGATACCACCTCACACCAGTCAAAATGGATAAAATTAACAAATTAGGAAACAAGAGATGTTGATGAGGATGCAGAAAAAGGGGAATCCTTTTACACTGTTGGTGGGAATGCATGATGGTGCAGCCACTCTGGAAAACAGTATGGAGGTCCTCAAAAAGTTGAAGATAGGGCTACCTTATGGCCCAGAAATTGCACTACTAGGTATTTACCCCAAAGATACAAATCTAGGGATCCGAAGGGGTACGTGCACCCCAGTGTTCCTAGCAGCAATGTCCACAATAGCCAAACTATGGAAAGAGCCCAGATGTCCATCAACAGATGAGTGGATAAAGAAGATGTGGTCTCTATATATAATGGAATATTACACAGCCATCAAAAAATGAAATCATGCCATTTGCAATGACGTGGATGGAAGTAGAGGGTATTATGCAAAGTGAAATAAGTCAATCAGAGACAGACAAGTATCATATGATCTCACCGATATGTGGAATTTAAGAAACAAGGCAGAGGATCACAGGGGAAGAGAGGAAAAAATGAAACAAGACGAAACCAGAGAGGGAGACAAACCATAAGAGACTCTTAATCATAGGAAACAAACTGAGGGTTGCTGGAGTGGAGGGGGGTGGGGGGATGGGATAACTGGCTGTTGGACATTGGGGAGGATATGTATTGTAATGAGCACTGGGTATTATGTAAGACTGATGAACCACAGATGTGTACCCCTGAAACAAATAATATATATTAATAATTGAATTTAAATAAAAAAATAAAAATAATAAAGTACTTGTTTTCCTAAAAGTAGTTGTTTTAAGTTGAGACTATGCTGTTAAATATTTTCCTCAGCTCTTATAATATTAACAATAAACTATTTGTAAGAAATGAAAATCCTTTCTGTTTCCCCCAAATTAACCATTTTATAAAATTACCTTGGATTAAAATTTTTCTTGCTGATAGCTTAAAGGAAATTAGTAAAAATATTTTTAGCTTTGTAGAAAACATTAAACCAATAAATAGGTAAGTGTGTTTTCCTTTTCTATAAATTGGTTAGATTCTTACTTTTTATCTCTCAGAATAGGAACTCAGCTAGATTTTACATTCCTCCTTTCTACAGGAATTGTCAGCAAAGCTTGCTATACCTACGCATCTACATTTATAATCTATTTCTATACACACACTTACATATCTGTATCTGTGATGATCATTATGGTCTTAAATTAACTTCCAAGTGACACTTTTGGTTCTATTATTGACTTACTAATTATTTGCATCTTCCTTCATTCCACAAAAGGGACTTATGGTGGCTAAAATATATTTCTCTGGTAGTATATAATAAAGGAGAAAGTTGGGGAAAAGAGAAAACAAATAAATTGAGAAGATGAAGTCAGGGTAATGCTTTATTCAAATACATGCCACCGTGCAAAAGCACACATGCACTTTGCTCTAGGTGGGCTGCAAACTTAATCCCCATTGCTAACAGTCGATTAAGATGTTACAGAACTTACTGCATTCCTAAGAAATAAAATAGTAAGTGGAGACAGGCACAGCTATCCTTTTTTTTTTTAAGTTATTTATTTATTTGAGAGAGAGCGAGAGAGAGATCATGAACGGGGTGATGGAGTAGAGGGAGAGGCAGAATCCCCGCTGAGCAGGAAGCCCAACGCGGGACTCGATCCCGGGACTCCAGGATCATGACCTGAGCTGAAGGCAGACGCTTAATGACTGAGCCACCCAGGCGCCCCCATACAATGACTTTTTAAAACCTTCTCCACTTTCTTCAAATTCCCTAATCCTCTTCCTTCATCTCTTAACTTCCCCTGACTCAGAAAATGGCCTACTGCAAAGACAAAATGGAAGCCATCAGCCAGGAACTGCATCTTTTCCCTAGGACTGCAAATGAATCTCCCTGCCCCTCCTTCCTCTTTTCTTGGCGTGCACTAGAGGAGCTGCTCCACCCTGGTTAGAATAGTTCTTGTACTTAGGCTGCAAGTTCTTTTTCTTCTTGAAAACCTGTGCTTAACATGATGTCTCCTCTCTTGTATAGCCAACCTCTCTTGGTAGCACTGAAACATGCTCAGACTCTTTAATCTTAAAAAAAGAAACCTTCTGGACCCTGCATCTATATCCCAGAGCAGCTCATTTTCTCTGACCTCCCCATTTACAGCCAAAGTTCCCAGAATGCAGCCCGTGTTCACTGCCTCCTTTACGCCACTTTCTGATAACCATTCTGGCTGTTTCACACTGGATCCACTATGACTGCACCTACAGAATCACCAGTCACCTGAGTGACACCAAATCTTGTGAACATGCTTCAAATTTGTGAGCTCTTTAGTGGATTTCCAAAAAAACTTGCTCTTTATTTTGATGAATGAAGCAGAGTTCACTTCAGTGGCTCACAACCAAAGACCCCAACTGATACTCTAACTGTCCAACTGTATCTTGCTCTGCTCTTCTCTTTGCTCTTCCTGGTCCACTCACAATTTTTTTCTTCCCTCAGTTCATTAAGTAAGCTCTGTTCTCTCCTACCACAGGGCCTTCGCACATGCTGTTTCCCTGTCTGTAAATTTCTTCCTCTCCGTCTTCACTTGATAATTTTAATTCTTCAGATTCAGGTCAAATGCTACTTCTTCTGAGGAACCTTCCCTAGATCTCCAGACTTGATCAGAAGCCCTGTTAAATATTCTCAAAGCCCAGAAATACAGTTTAATATTCTCGGAAAGTACTGGCTAGCTCTTCACCTGGCTTGATGTTAGGCTTTTAATTTTAATTCCAAACACATGGTGACATTCCAAAACATATTTAATGGATTATTGAAGTAGGATGTGTGTGGCCATTGTTTAAACAGTGGGAAGAGCATCCTTTCAAGTCAGATTGCTTGTCTTGATGACTCATGGGCCTTTCAAGGATATCTGAGAACAGCTCTGCTTATTGTCTTTATTATGATCATGACAGTTGCAGAAAAACAACCGGTTCAGAGACCCTGAGCCAATGCAGAGGGAGTCTAGATGCTGCCATGGAAAGTCTTTCCCTGAGTGATTCATGGTTGCTGCCTCTGGCTCTTGTCTATATGGCTACAGGGATCTTTACTGGCAGGTCTTACAAAGCCTTAGAGTCTGGCTCTTCATCCCAATACATGCTTCCCTTATCACCTTTTGTTTTTTATTATCCCTTGAGTTGCAGAGATTCCTTGATCTGGTGTGCTTACTGGGTAAGTATAGGAGGAAGAATACAAACGAATAATATTTTGTACAGCATTTTGAAATGAATATTTGGCACTATAACCCAGTGGAGGAGTGCAGGGGCAGAGTTACATTCTGCATTTTCCTCATGGGGAAACAGAGGTCAAAGAAGAAAAACTAGGGAAGACAGTTATAGCACCCAAGCCTGCTGACTTTAAATGTAGTGTTCTTTTTTGCCATACCATTAATTTAAAAGTGTTTTAAACTCTTCATCTTCTTTTCCCGTAAGTTCTTAGGTATGTTTACTCTGTTATCCATTTTCAACACAATGCAGCAAATATCCATTGGGTGTTGTCTATATAGAAGACTCTGGGGGTTATGGAACCAAAAATGCACATTCTTCAAGCTTATAATTTGGTAGGCGTGGAAGTGGAGACAGGATAATGTCATCTACTCTATTCAGTGCCTCATGCCCTCCCTTTATGGAATTGAAATTAGGATTAATTTAAGATTTAGCTTCTCTTACATCCCATTCTTCAGTTTTTATACTTCTCGCGAATATCTCTTCACCTTTTGGACACCAAGTCAGATGACCAAAGAACTTACGAGAAGAAGATCGTGCTGACAAATGAATTTGTCTCTTTTCCTAATCTTGATCCAAAGTGAGAGACAGGTGGCAACTGAGAGTTGAGGTGGGTCTTAAACTTGACAAAGTAGAAGAATTATTTATTAATATTTCAATTATTCAATAGTATGTCAATATTTAAATTACCTAGCTTGATAACCTATTGAGAAAACTCCAAGCTTTGTTTTTCACTACTGCCAAGTCACCATGAAAGAATAGAATGAGTGTTCACCTTCTGTAGTAGAGACTGTTGGTTGCCTTCCCCAGTATGCAACCTAGTCATGTGAGATAAAGATAGATTTTCCAGCTTCCCTCATCACTCGGCTGGCTGTGTGACTATGTACTGGCCATAGAGATGTCATGGTAGATTATGGCAGTCTTAGGGAATCCTAAAAGACATCTGGCATGCACCCTTTACCCTCGTCTTTTGGTCAATGCACACGCAGTTGCCTTAGATTATGGGATGGCCTTAGACAGCTGGTGGAACGTTAGTATAAAAGCCTCTGTACCAGGTCTGGGGGATATCACAGAACTTCTTTTAAGGGGCATAAAATAAAAATCGGTCTTTTGAAGACCACTGTTGTTTTGAGGTTTTTTTCACAATCAGCTGAACCCAATCCTAGCTGAATTCTTCCCGTTCTGCCACCATCAGCAATGTCCTGAAGCCTGGATTTTATTTGTTACCTGAGAAAGACAACTCAGATCTTTTTGTATTTCTAGGCCCCTGGGGTCTACCATCTATAAGGACAAGCCATTAGACACTATTATGACCAAACAGATATAAGTAATTTTTTGTTTATTTGTCTGAGAAATGTGAAGGGAAATAACTCAAGAGGAAAATGAAAGGAATTCTGGGATATTGGATGGCTACTGGAGGACTGGGAAGTGAATTGGGGTTTATAGTTTGGGGATCTTATTTCACTGATAAACAGTACCTTTGTGGATACAGAATTTCACATGGAGGAGGCCATATTGGTGCCCATGTAGACTAGACACTAGATGTTCTAGTCTTGGAACTTCAGCAAAGGTCCCCAAACCTGCGCTTGGGATAGAGGGAGAGCCATGGGTGGTGCCATTTCTTTCACCATAGAATGAGAGCATCAGTGACCAAAATAGAATAGCAGCCCCTGTCCCATTTTTCTGGACACTAGCTCTAGATTTCTTGTTTAAAAGAATGGAAATGAAAGAAGTCAATCAGAGAAAGACAATTATCATATGATCTCACTGATATGTGGAATTTAAGAAACAAGGCAGAGGATCATAGGGGAAGAGAAGAAAAAATGAAACAAGATGAAACTTGAGAGGGAGACAAACCATAAGAGACTCTTAATCATAGGAAACAAACTGAGGGTTGCTGGAGGGGAAGGGGTGGGGGGATGGGGTAACTGGGTGATGGACATTGGGGAGGGCAAGTGATGTAATGAGCACTGAGTGTGATATAAGACTGATGAACCACAGACCTGTACCCCTGAAACAAATAATATATTATATGTTAATTAATTGAATTTAAATAAAAAATTATATAAAAGAATGGAAGGAGAGATAATCCAAGAAGGTGACCCCTTTGGATTTCTCAAAACACTTGTTCTGTGGGGCCATTGAGCCAGATTTGGGTCATTTTGGAACACAAAGAAATGTGTTTCTGGCCCCTCATGGAGTAATTCACACCATTAATGTAGGGTAGAATGTCCGTGATCTCCTTTTACTTTTTCTCAAAGCCTATGAGGTATTTCTCTATTCAAAATGTACATCTTGTTTCAACATGCCAAGTATAAAGAAGTTAGGATAAACTTTTATAGCAGGGAATTAATTACTTAATAAATTCAACAAATAAATTGAGCTTATGCTTTGTGCCAGGCATTGTTTATAGGCTATTGGGATTCATCAGAGGGCAAAGACAAATCCCTGGCCTTCTTGGAGCTTACCTTCTAGCTGGTGGACAGACAATAAACACAATATATTACTAAATAGAGTATGCTAGAGGATGATTTAGTAGGATTTTCAGAGTGAGGAGACACAACATACTTTTGTTTCCTGGCTGCATTAAACCCAGAGAGTTGTGAATCTGTCTGTCTTAGTGAAAATGTACCAGATGAGAGAGTACAATCCAGCGCATTTTAAGAAAATGGCCCTTTGTAAGCTTACATAGAGAATTCCTGAAATTGTCCAAAACAGTACCCTTAGGTATTACTGAGAACCCGGCCAAAAGTAGCAGATTTGAGGAGCAGACATCTGATTCCAAACATTTTGCAGCTTATAAACAGAGCAGCACATCGACAAGAGGGAAGGATGTTAAAAATATAACAGATGAATGAATTTCTTGCTTTCCCGGGGCTAAGTGCTGTGGTGAACTTGGGGTGTTAGTGACAGTCTCTGAGGAGAGAGATTCATTTCTGTTGCCCTTTGAAATTTTTCCTGTTACAGCCAACTTCCTGGAATGTGTGCAGATTGAGAACACTTTCATCTGGTAGGCTTAGAGTGATGATGTTGTGTATTGGCTTTTATATCAGTCATTGTCTGTTCAGAATGAGGATGGCTTGGCATCTCCTGTTGAGATGGATCTGCTGGATTTGGAGTGCTGGTCTCAGTAGGTGGCTCTGAGAGAAGGCGCGGAGGAGTAGATAACTAGATGTTATAAGAAAGGATAGAGTGGTTAAAAATGTGAGGATATAGGGCAAGGTTTAAGGGTCCCTGGCCATTCTGGAAAAATGGGGGAGGGAATAGAAGGGCTGGAAAAGGGGAGAGCTGTGGAACCATTATTTAATATGTTCCGAGCTGAGCGGGGCCAGGCCAGGGAGCACGTGCAAGGGACTTGTGGGGCAAAGAAGGCTGGAAATGAGGGTCCTCTCCTTGGAAGTGAGAGGAGGTGACTTTGGGGAGAGTCTTGACTTGGAACCAAGGACTGAGTTGGAGGGATAACAAAGAATATTTGAGGGATTCTGAGGTTTATAGGCTGACTCTGAACACTGCCATCAGAGTGCATTCTAATCCATGCCTGGAGGGTTAAAAATTAGCTGCTAAAATAAAACATGTGCTATGCTTTGGCTATGGCACTGCTTTCTAAAGAGAGAGGTTGACTTTATCCTGGATGTGGGCATCTCAGGATAAACATGATCTGACATAGGCTGACTGCACAGAGTAGGCAGTCTAAATGTTTCTGGATTTTGGATTCAATGTAGCTGTAGTTCAGTGTAAACTTTCTGCCATTTTGTCCTCCACTGAGAAACCAGAATATGTTTTCTCTTGGCATAATTTATGAAAAGTTCAGTTACAACCCACAGATGTTGTTTTCTTGTCATTTTGTGTGTGTGTGTGTGTGTGTGTGTATAGTTATAGTTATATATAGTATATAATTCTATATTATATAGTGTGTGAATACATAGTTATATACAGTGTATAACCTATATGCTATAAGTGTGTGTTATAAATAGTATATACTATAGGTATGTATAACATATATAGTTAGATGTAACTGAACTATACAGTTATGAAACATAGTATTTCTTATGAAATACATAGTTATATATGTTATGTGTATAAGTTATATGTATATATACATGTTTTATATGTTATGTGTATATAAATATATAACTCTAATTATATATATGTAACCATATAGTGTTTCATAACTTTAAAACATTTCATGTGCTTTTAAGAAGATTCACTTTACCCTTTAAAAAGCTAAACTTACAATTTGGAAATGCTATTGCTAAGCAGCAGATGCTTGGTGTTTGAGCCACAGGATTTAGTTTTTTCCCAATTCAGATGTGGTTCTCTGTTCCGGCTCCAGAAGTAGTTTAACTTCTCTCTCTCCCCATCGGTAAATACATATATATGTAAATATGCACACATGTATACATACAGAGGTGTATACTCACTCTCACATATGCACACATGCATATTCACATCTATACCTTTAAACCAGTCGAACATTGGGAACATTGAAGAAAATATGTTTAAATATGGTACTTTAGAGCAATTCCCTAATGAAATAATTTGGCATATTTTTCACTAATCTTTTATCTGTCGTCACTTTTCCGAATTTTAATATATTTCACACCCAGACTTGGATTACCAAATTTGACTTAAACTCACCCTGTTTCTCTTCCTGGGGTGATTTCATGACTCTGGGATCTCAAGCTCTTGGATCAAAGCTTTGCCACATTTCAGCAGCTGTCTTAACTACTCTAGAGAGAGCAGTTTGAATCCTTCCAAGCTCATCAAAGAGAAGGTGTTAGTTTGCCTTTCTCACACCCCTGCTCTGAGAACAACTGCTTCCCGTCTCCCATAGGCAGGAGTCCAATGGGAAGAAAGTGCCATAAGAGAGGGTGATTCTATTGAGAAGGTAAATGTCCTCCTGACCAGGTCTTCTTCAGTTCTGAAGGATCTTCTTGCCATTCTGCTCTTGATAAGTTTGAGAGCAGTTTGTAAATCATGGTGTACTGGTGAGGGTGCTAGGTAAGGAATCAGGGGGTCTTGATGACTAATGTCCAGTTCTGCCATGAGGTAGAATTGTCATTTTGGGCAAATCTTCGGTTTTCTGATTCTCTATTTCTTCATCTATAAAACGAGATAGTGGGATATTATGGCCTTAAGTTTCTTTAAAATTTTATGATACCAGTTCATTCCTGACACCCTTCTTATCATATTGATCATATATATATATGTATGATATATATATATATGTAGTGATTTTTCCCTCAAATCACTGCAGACTTCATTTCTAATCATTATCTTGATTTACAAAATTTTCTTTGTAAAAATTGAAATGATAAGATTCCTGCATGTAGTCAAAACCATTCAAACAAATTTAAACAGAAGATTCAGCCAAGTTCTATTCTATTTTATGTTGGCTCTAGATTCTTCTACTGAAGTATCTTTATCAGATATTGGTTTAAGAGTTGTCATTATACTTTAATGTGCTACAGTGTTGACCACTTGTTTGTGGACATTCATTATAATGTTACAAATTACTCTTTGAAATGAAAAAGTAAGGTCATATGACTAACCACTGAATGATTATTTTAATAAATGCAAATGCGATTTTCCAAAAAGTCATGTTAGTTGGACAGAATAAAAAAGTCCCAGAAGTTCCCAGCTAGGGTGGAGTGTGATGACCTGGAAATGGGTAAGGGCTCGTGGGGAGAGCAGATGGAAGCCAGCAGAGAAACCCCAGGCATCCTTAATATTTAAAGCGTTGTCAGAAGAAGAGGAGAAGAAACATGAAAGCAGGGGAGCCTCAGTTAGAGAAGCAAGGGAGGGGGAGACTTTCAAAAAGGAGGGAGTAGTCAATAGTGCAAAATCTTATTAAGGAGGCAGACTAAAATAAGGTTTGAAAAGGCTTTTTGCTAGAAAGAAATCCACTGTAGCTACAGTAACTGGGGTTTGTTTTAAGGATACTTTATGGAATTTTGGGTAAATCCAAGAACAAAAACCAAAGGCAGCTGGGCAACAAAAGGACTGGCCGCTGGCACCTGGAAAGCTACTAGGAACCCAAACTATTTCTTCCACCCCTTTCCCAGGGGCCAACTCGAAGCAGCTGCTTGGTTATCTGTTCTCAGCCAACTCCTTTCTCTGTGGTTTCTTGTATATGGCCACAGTGGTCTCCTTGGTTCATTACCTCCTAACCAACTGCCAAATTTCCTTTGGTCTTAGTTCATATTCATGGGAGAGAGAACCTAGCCAAGCTCTTCTTTGTGAGCCTGTACACACAGATCACAAATTTCTGGCCTTTCCTATGGGTTGGCTGTCTTCAGATCGCATGTCTTCTCTTGGTTCATGAGTGGTGCCTGGGCTGGGCGCTTGTTGGGGGAGTCTCGTGATAGAGAGAACATGTAGTTCTACTTGACAGCACAGCAGGTGCATCCAGAAAGGATGTGGACCAGCTACTTTGAGTCAGAAGGAGAGGTTCATTCAGCAGGCAAATTTATCACCATGTCCAGTACAAGGTCCGTTTGACTTATCTACTGAATTGTAAATATAATTTTGGAAAGAATGCTTTCAGGAAAATGGTGTAGGGCAGTAATCAGATTATAACAGAATGAAGAGTGAACAGGAGGTATACAAGTGAGTGCGGTATAGACTATATTTTTGGCAGGGCAGTAGGACTTGGCGTATGAGGGAAAGACAAAAGATGTAGGGGGAGATGATGATGTAGAGGGATGTAGTGAGGTAGGAGGAGAGATGGATCAAAGACATAGGCTAGATTATGCGGCAATAACAAACAACTCCAAAATCTTTGTGGTTTTCAAAAAGGCTTAATTCTTCTTCCTGCTACATGTTCTACTTTTATCTGCTCATCATAGTTACCCCGACGGAGCCAAATACTTCTGGTTTCTATGCCAGAGGGGAAGAGAGGTCTGGAGGGTTTCCAATTGTCAGTTAAATGCTTTAGCCCCAAAACAACACCTGTCATCTCACCTCACAAATCACTGGTAAGTATCAGTTATCAAATCTCCAAGTACAAGGGGATGAAATAGTGTGATCTTAACAAGTGCTAGAAAGGTGGATAGTTGGGATATTTGTTGAGCAACCTAAAGACTACGAGAAATAAAGAAAACGATGAGGGTGAATGCACTCTGTGAGTGGTTGCTGAGGAATTGAGGGAGTTTTCCTGTAAGGCAGAAAGCAAGGTCTACATAGAAAGGGAGGGATGAGTTGCTGAAAGCTTAAAATAGCTGTTGCTGATGGAGTAATGAGAGATGCAGATAGGAATTGTAGGTTATTCCTAAGAATCTGAGCGAGGATGGTGACAATAATCTGCTGATCCCATGCCTTTCTGTGATAATATTCATGAGCCCAGATATGGATGGGAAAGGTAGATGATTGGTTGGTCTAGGATGGGGTTTTGCTGAGCATATGCAGCAGAAGGACAAGTGTGTCAAGGGAGTTGAGAATATTAGTAGGCGTGTGGTTGAGTGATGGGTCATGTGCTCTAGGCTAATAGGGGAGTTCCCGAAAAGAAGTAAGGATGGTTGGGTTAGAGAGAATGGAGGAAAAGCAGCACAGGTTGAATTTAAAAATCTCCTTACCTGAGCATCTAAGAATTACTGAAGAATGGCAACTTGGTTAGGATGCTTTTTTTGGGGGGGGGGGGCAGCATTTATCAGACAGCCCTACTTTCATGGCTCTAAACGATGAGGGCTTTTATTATTCACTTACTAAGAAGTATGGAGGTAGACCATCTGGGGATAGGTCCAGTGGCTCAGTGATGTTGTGAAGGACCCCTCTCCATTTCATGTGTCCACATGGCCAGCCTCAGTGTATTGGCCTTCCTTCACAGGCTTGTCATAGTTGCAAGGTGGCTGCCACCACTCTAGGCATATCCTCACACAAAAATAAGAATGGAAGACAGGGGGTGAGAGATCTTTGTCTTTGCATTTTTCTTTGTATATGGAAGAAAATACTCCCTTTATGTCTGCTTGGTCAGAAGGAGGGCATATGCCCACCTGTAGGCCAACCACCGGCCGAGATCAATGGGGTTTCCCTGATTGATTTCAGATGGATCATTGCTTATCCCATGAGACTTGGCACGTGGCTGCTTGAACAACATTGGTGTTCTGTTATCAAGGAGGATGGGAGAAATGCCTGCTGGAGAACTAACAGTGAGTGCCACAAATGGGACCTCCCTTTTTGGTAAATGGTAAGACTGCATGCTCAGGGTGCAAAATTACTATCGTTGCTTATGTAAGATTTAAAAAAAATGTACAGTTACAAGCTTTGAGCCAACTAGGAAATTCTCCCCAAAGGAAAGGCATAATAATATCATATAAAATTTGAATTTATTTCTACAGAATGTTTGATTTAACCCCTCAGGACACCTGAAGTTTCTTGGATGAAGCTTGTTCTTCGGAAGAACTTTCACTGGCTGATCTGTGTGTATGGTTTTTCTCCATCAGGTTGCTCTAAGTCGAAATGGCTACCACATGTCTAGTAAAAAGTCTGTGTTGTTGTGGCACTTAAAATGCCAGGAGAGTAAATGTTCACTAGTCTGGATTGTTCTTTCAAAAACTTAATATTTAAGCTTGTTTCCTTGCTTAATTTTTTTTTCACAGAAATGCCATGTGATATGAAGATCTATTCCCTCACTTCAGGCCTTCCGTGAGGTATCTGAATTTAAGTTCTCGGTCCATTCCAATAGGGCTTTACCAGTTCTGTGATGCTTACTAGATGGATAGAAAATCAGTTTGTTCCGTTTCACTTCCTTCCAATTTGAATAGGAACAGTACGGAATTGACTCATATTGTTCCATTCAACAGATGTTTATTTTGCAATTTCGACATGAAATGCAGTTTCTAGGTGCTTCTCGGTACACAAATATGAGAGACCCACAGTGCTTGCTCTCCAGGAGCTCACATCGTCCTGGCGAATGCTGACTGTGGTGGGTGGAGGTAATTATTTAGCATATCTTTCCCCATTACTTGAAAGACTTAGTTGTTAAAGACCTAAGGTGTTCTTTGGGTGTGCTGCCATATATATATATAAATATTTTTGTCTCAATGCTTGATCTACCTGTAGCTTGTTTGTTTTTTAAAAACTGAATGGTTTCTTATCCAGGAACTTGTATTATCTCAATCACTATAAAATTGTTCGTTTTCCATGGTTTGTTTTCTCTTTATGGATTTCTGGTTGTGAAACTGAATGTTGACTTAAAAGATCACATCCTCTACCCTGAGTCTTCTTTAATGCCCCTGATCTTTGAGTCAAGAACCTGGTCTCCTGGGTCTGAGGAAGAGGAGCAGGACTCTGGGTCCTCACCCAGATGCCCAGTGGGTGTCCACCTCTTAGGAAGGGCTTGAAACCAAAGACCGTGCACTTGATGGACGATGGACTTAACTTTAAAAACAGATGCTGTATTTGAGAACAGAATTCTAGCTAATTGCATATAGGGTTTCTGGAGCCTTCATGTAGGTATAGAGGATCTTCCTCGGCACCCACAGCACCAGCTACATTGCTTTCCCATTGCATTCTAGTTGCTCACTTTTCTATGTTTTCCCCAAACAGTACATTATTCGAGCAGCTGCTGTTTTCTTTGATTGCAAGCTGGTCACGTTTGCCATGGCATCTTTTAGGCTTTGTTCTGAGAGCCACGCACGCCGTGTTTCAGTATTACTATTTGTTCACAATTAGCCTTTTGTGTACATGCTGAAATTGTAATGTGAGCTGCTGCCCCAACTCATACTTTCTTCACCCCAATTTCTAGGCTAAGTCCAAGGATAATTTGGCACCTTGGCATAAGTTAGCGAATACTAATGAGATTACTACATTCTCTCCCAATCACTAGGTTCCACAGTTCCATCATGGAAGAACTACTCCTGTCTTTGAGTTTGGGCTTCTGTAACACAGGACTGTAGACTGGGAGGTTTATAAGCAACAGAAATTTATTTCTCCCGGCTCTGGAGGCTGGAAATCCAATGCAAGGCACTGGCAGATTTGGCATCTGGTGAGAACCGGCTTCCTGGTTCAAGGATGTCTGTCTTCCTGCTCTCATGGCAGAAAGACACAACTCTTGTCTCTTTGGCTCCTTATGATGGGTTTCACTCTTGTGACTTAATCTTATCCTAATGGGCCCACCTCCCAAGACCATCACACTGGGGGCTAGACTCCAATGAATATGAATATGAATTTGAATTTTGATGGGACATAACTAGTCCATACAACTCTGCTGATTAAGGCATTGCCTTCTATTATTATGCTACCTCTACAGGGTCCCTAGAAGATAACCTGTTTGCCCAAGACAGAATATACGGGCTCACTGTGCTTGCTTCCACTGGGCCATGATGATCTACGGTCTAACCTACCCATGGCTCTGTGAGCCAGAGCAGTGGGTTATGGCTCTGCTGGTTCTGCCCCCTGGCCATTTTGCTGTGCAGAGTCAGACCATAGTCTGTCAACATAGAGCTCAGCAGGTCAGGGAGGAAAGCTTTGCTGTTTGCCATCCATATGAATCCATCCTCTCTGCACCTCCCCCTTTCCACCCCTCCCAGAAGCATTTAGCTGACTCTCCCTGCAAACCTCCTTTCTAGATCAACCACCTTTCTGAGAAAACAGTGTTTCAGAATTTTAGCACATTTAAGTCTAAATGATATGGTTTGAAGGTAAACATATGTGAAAGTTTGCTTTACCTTGTGCAACAGCTGTTTTCGTGAAAAATTATTTGTTAATTGAATTTTTGGAAATGTAAATATATCTTAAAGGCTCCAAGGGAAATTTTTACAGCAGTGAGACTTCTAGAAAGTAAAGACTCCGTTTTCTAGGATACAAATAATCACAAATTGTTCTGTGAATTTGGGGTTTGGAGAGTTTCTCTCTCTCTCTTTCACTGGCTTTTTAATCTTTAGGTGGTATTCTGTTGTGTAGAAATTGGGACAGTGTTCTCATCATACTGTTGGGGGTTATTTTCAAGCCATGAGGTAATGGTTCATAGTAGAAACCTGAATTAATTCTCAGAATTAATTAATGAATCAATCAAACTCTGTTTCTGTCTCTGTCTCTCACACATGCTTACACACACATGACATAAAAATGCTTATAAATTACACTGCATTTGAATTGTGGAAGGAAGGGAGGGACTATTTAATTAATTCTGGGTACTGAAGGAAACAGAAACTTGAGGAGTTTTGAAGAGTAAAAGTCATAATTGACAAAATGATTTGCAGATCTTGATAGGAATTTTCTCTGGGGACTGTTTTGTCTCTCAGTTACAGCTAGTTTGAGTTTTTTTTTTTTCATGAAATGTGAATTTCGTTTTTAAACCATAATGATTTCAGATTCTCTTAACACAGTCGGTACCATCACTTTGTGCTTGGTACCTGTGTTTCATCTACCCAGGGGAATTTATCAGGGAGTCAAAGCCTATTTTTTTTTTTTTAAATTGGTCTTTCTGCCAGAGTACAGTGATGTTTCTATTAAAAACAAAAACATTCATGGGCAAGCTCATTTAATCTCAGTCTATTCTGAAGCTGTCTTTTCTTTTTGATATTCACTTTGTTGTATACAATAATGTAATTGCTCAGACTGTTTAAGAACCTGAAAAGGGAAGATGGTTTCATATTCCAGGTCCTTAGGCATCTTACTGCATTTTCCTGCTTCCAGACAACCAAGGGTCTCAGTACTAGTTTCTGAGAGACAACTCTTGTCCATCTAGATGAAATTAGTACCATTTTGTGGCTGAGCACAACTTCCCCGGACATAGAATTTGATTTGTCTCTTTTAAGCAGATTGCAGAGGCATGGAACAATGCAAACAAACCATAAACAGAGGGTATTGGTTGGATGTTTCCCACAAAGAACACAACTGTTGCAGAGTGAGAAGGATTCTCTCTGTAACTGCTTTATATCATCTTAGCCACTGGCTCTGAGTTTTTCATAGGACATAAAACCCAGAAAGTAACGACAGTGTTTATATTTGTTCTGGATTCCATTTGTGGCAACCCAGGGCTTCTAATAGATCTGAGAACAACCAAACTTCTCATGGGAATACTATCTTTTATGCATTTTGCTAAGCACAGCTATAAATAATATTAATTCTGTGATGGTGGTCACAGAGGCAGACCATGAACTCTCTGAAATTCTCATTTTCTTTTTAAATTATTTTGTCTTATTTTAATTCCAGTACAGTTAATAGAGTGTTATATTAGTTTCAGGTGTGCAACATAGTGTTTCAACACTTACATACAACACCCAGTACTCATCACAAGTGCCCTCCTTAATCTCCATCAACTTTTTCCCCATCTCCCTGCCCACTTCCCCTCTGGTTACCATCAGTTTGTTCTCTAGAGTTAAGAGTCTGTTTCTTGGTTTGCCTTTCTTTCTCTTTTTTCCTCTTTGTTTGTTTTGTTTCTTACATTTGTTTGACAGATGAGTGAAATCATATGGTATTTGAAATCATATGGTAATCTTTTTCTGACTGACTTATTTCACTTAGGATTATGCTCTTTAGCTCCATCCATGTCATTGCAAATGGCAAGATTTCATTCTTGTTTTATGGCTCTATAATATTCCTTTGTGTGTGTGTGTGTGTATATATATATATATACCACCTCTACCTTATCCATTCATCCATCAGTGGATATTTGGGCTGCTTCCATAATTTGGCTATTGTAAATGATGCTGCTATAAACAAAGGAGTGTAATAAAAGGATACAAAATATGACCAAATAACTAAAACATGAAAGGGAGAGGAATAAAGAATGAGTTCAAAATTAAGTGACCATCAGCTGAATATAGACTGCTATAAGCAGAAGAGGTTATATATAAACTGGTTGGTAACCACAAATTAAAAATCAGTAAAAGATATGCAAGAAATAAAGAGTAAGGGAGCCAAGTATATCACTCAAGAAAGCCTGCAAACCATGAAAGAGCGAAATACAAGAAAGGATCAGAGAAAATCTATAGAAACAACCACAAAACAAGTAACGAAATGGCAATAAGTACGTATCTATCAATAATTACTCTGAATGTAAATGGACTAAATGCTCCCATCAAAAGACATAAGGTAATAGAATGGATAAAAAAAACAAAACCCATCTATATGCTGTCTACAAGATACTCATTTCAGACCTAAAGACATCTGTAGATTGAAAGTGAGGGGATGGAGAAATGTTTATCATGCAAATGGATGTCAAAAGAAAGCCAGAATAGCAATACTTCTATTGGACAATTTAGACTTTAAAATAAAGTCTATAAAAAGAGACAAAGAAAGATACTATATAATAATAAAGACAATCCAACAAGAAGATATAACAGTTACAAATATTTATGTACCCAACATGGGAGCACTCCAATACCTAAAATAGTTAATAACACACAAAAAGGAACTAATTGATAATAATACAATAATAGTAGGGGACTTTAACACCCCACTTTCATTGACGGGCAGATCATCCAAACAGAAAATCAACAAGGAAACTATGGCTTTGAATGACACACTGGATCAGATGGATCTAACAGTGATATTCAGAACATTCCATCCTAAAGTAGCAGAATACACATTCAAGTATACATGGAATATTCTTCAGGAGAGATCACATATGAGGCCACAAAACAAGCCTCGGCAAATTCAAAAAGATCAAAGTCCTACCCTGCATGTTTTCTGAACACAACAATATGAAACTGGAAATCAACTGCAAGAAAAAATCTGGAAAGCACACACATACATGGAAGTTAAATAACATGCTACTAAACAATGAATGAGTCAACCAGGGAATCAAAGAAGAAATCAGAAAGAATATGGAAACAAACAAAAATGAGCAGTTCTAAGAGGGAAGTTTATAGCAATACAGGCCTACCTCAAGAAACAAGAAAAATCTAATAACCTAAACTTATACCTTAAGGAGTTAGAAAAAGAACAACCAACAAAACCCAAACCAGCAGAAGGAAGGGAATAATAAAGATTGGAGCAGAAATAAATGATATAGAAACTAAAACAACCAACCAAACAAACAATAGAACAGATCAATGAAACCAGGGGCTGGTTCTTTGAAATTCTCATTTTCTTCAGGAACTACAGAATAAGGGAATTATTTTATATCATTCTTTAAACAGGATATTAGTCTAACCCCAATGAAACTACAAAGATGATAATGGAATATTATAAACCAGTGGGAGAGCAATAGATTCATTCACAAATAGTATTGGAGAGATCAGTTAAAGTTAGTCTCCTTCTCTTCCACCTCATATATCAAAATAAATCCCAGGAAGGTTAAAGAGTTTGGTGTAAGATATGAACATGTAAAATGCACAGAAGGAAATACAGGTGATTATCTTCTTCCATTGAGGCTGCTATGACAAAAGTACCATAGACTGGTTGGCTTAGACAAACAACAGACATTTATTTCTTACCGTTCTGGAGGCTGGAAGTCCAAAATCAGTCTGGTGGGCCTACTTCCTGGTGCATAGATGGCTGTCTTCTCACATCTAGAAAGAGGAAGGGAGCTCTCTGGGGTCTCTTTTATGAGGGCACTAATCCCATTCCTGAGGGCTCTGCCTTTATAATTGCCTCTCAAAAATCCCATCTCCTAATATCACACTGGGGGTTCGGGTTTTAGCATGAATTTTGGGGGGATGTAAGCATTAAGTCCATTGCATTATTAAACCAAAGGATCAGACTTCAAAGCATGAAAACCAGTAGAAGGAAATGATGCAAGAAAAATTGCTTTAGGATGCCTGGGTGGCTCAGTTGGTTAAGTGTCTGCTTTCGGCTCAGGTCATGATCCTGGGGTCCTAGGATGGAGCCCCACATTGGACTCCCTGCTCAGCAAGGAGTCTGCTTCTCCCTCTGACCCTCCTCCCAACCAGTGCTCTCCCATGCTCTCTCTCTCCCCCAAATAAATAAATAAAATCTTTAAAAAAAAAGAAAAATTGCTTTATTTGACATTCACATTTGACATGTTTCAGAACCATGGAAGGATGGCCTCTAACAAGTGTGAAGGCTACTTAGTTTCTAAGCTGTGGGTGAGCTGCTGTGTTGAAACTTTGGTGGGTATGATTCTCAGAGCCATGGCTGGTGGAGTAAATAAAGGTAATATGCGTGCCCTGGACTGTGAGCTGGGGAAACATTATGTAATTAACCTTGTAGGTATGTTTTAAGTCTATGGCTTTTTGAAATAATATGGGAGTAGCATGAATTGTGCTCACTTCAATATCCTTAATTTGTTATCTCTATTTCTCTCCTACTCTCTCTATTAGAACAATGTGTCACAATTCGTCATCTGTGATATTATAGCAACGAAGACTGAAAGTGGGGAGAGGAGGAGAGAAAGCATAAAAGGAGAGGAAACGAGAGAGGAGGAGGAAGGAATGAGGGGTAGGAGAATGGGGAGGTAGCTTCTATACCAATATAGAGGTTGGGAAAACAGACTGGGGGAGAAATGAGCAGGAGAGATGGAGGGTCTGCAATACATGGGGTAGAAATAGAATATTCATTTCAGTGTTTGACCTGAACCTGTGGTCCCCCAGCTAGAAGCTAGATTCCTCATCTACCTAATATCTCTGTCTGGCACACTGCGACCCTGGGTCCTGCTCCCCGTTTTCATTCTGTTGCCTGTGTGCCCTCCCCTCTTGGCATTCTTGGTTGGCACCCCTTTCTTAGTATTTCACGCCTTGGGCCTCTTCTGTATTAAGGCCTGAGTCTCCCCTGCACATTCCTCCTTGGCAAAGTTGGAAGACCTTTCCTCTGTACAGACTCCAGACCCTGTCCAGCTCTGGTTTGTTAGTGGGTCTTCCCAGGGACATATGCATTTCCCATTTGCCTCAAATTGCCATCTTTGGTGGGTGGAGCTTGCACTTTGTTCTGGTATTGGCCTCCTGGAGGGCTTCTCTGATGCAGAAGCCTCCTTGACCTTCAGGTTGACAGAAGGCCGTGGTTTTTGTGGCCACAAGTCAGGCTTTTGGTTCTTTCTCTGTACCTTGCTTCACATTGCCCTCCCACTTCTTCCTATTACAACCCAGCCTAAAATTACAATCAGCCCATGAAGAGTTGGAAACTACCTGGCTCTATTCCTGAGAGCCTAATTTTCCCTTTAGTTATGTCTTTCTACCATCCTGGGTGGCTGCCACCCTGAGCAATGGCAGTAACTGGAATGAGCAGATGGTGGTTAGGTCCTTGCATGCCCTCTAAGTGACTAGTGCCCATCAGGGTTGACTTAACAATACAAGAAATGGAAGGAGTGGGTGAAGAGCAAGGTGTATCTATTCAAATGGCTAATATATATGTAATTAACTGGTAAGAAGCACTGTTGTTTCAATTTGCAAGATTTTTATAATATCAAAGATTGTTTTGGCTAATTAAAATTCTTAGACGTTGGCCACAGTATCCGGTGGGAACTAGCTGTGCTTGAGAAGGTCATGGTCATACAGGGCAGTGGTATAGACACACTTTCTCTTGGAGGGAACTGCTGAGCCTAGAAGTAGAAATTCTTGACCTAATTCTAGTGCCGGTCTTGAAAAATGCCTTTGCCAGTTGAACAACCTTATATTTCAAACTGCTTTCCATTATGGCAGATGTTTTATACTGTCTTCATTCTTCAGGAGACAAAAGCTGCCTGCCTAGTATTTTCGAACTGGCAGAGAGAAGCTGGGGTAGAGTTAGCTAGAGGTGCATTTCCTCCCAACAGAAAGCTGGACAATTGTTCTTGAAGATTGCCAGCTGAGTGTGCAAAAACCTAGCCTGGCCAGCCAAGGCAGTAGAATCTTTGTCCAGAATTGTGTTGCTGGCCCACATAGAATAACCTAGAGATTGTAAGTGTTTCTTTCTTGTTCTCCCCCTGCATTTTGTTTTTGCTTCCTTTAGCTATGCATCACCCCACCCCACCCCCACACTTTCTAACATCCTGTGTTCTCTCATGAATACCTCTCTCCCATGGTAGTCTTTTTGATTTCTTAAGCATGACTTGTGTAACTTCAGGACTGTGAGTCTTTAGTTATGACTTTGCTTTGATCCTGGGCCAATACTTTTGAAAAGGTCTTCTTGTATAAATACCTTGAAATTGCTGAAGGGATCCTCCCCACACTGACATGGTGAGGACAGAGGGCTACTCCTTCCACAAACCAGGATTTTCAAGGAAAATCCTGATTGGCTTCCTGCCCCAAAGATTGCTGTGGATGTTGAACCACCAGGTGGTTCAACCACCTTTATGTATTTAGCAAAGACTGGACATGTCAGAGGATGAACTGTGTTAAATCTCATAAGAGGCAAAAGGCTGGAGGCCAGAATGGGATCAAGGAATAGAAATTCAGGATGTAATTTATGGCTCTTGTTTTTGTGAGAGGAAAAAATAAGACTGTGTTGGCTGGAAAATTAAAAGCTCTTGTACTTGGAAAAGTTATCTAAGTAGGCAACTGATAATAATATCGCCCCATATTACATTCCCTTGAAAATGAAATCTGAGTTAGAGTCCCCCTCAGAGTTTGGGGTTTTTGAAGTTACTTGTGGGGCTCATATTCTGAAAAGGTACCAGGCGATATGCTCTTTTCTCTAGTTTCTTTAAAGATTTGGTTTGTTAATCATTTGGTTTCTAAGCCATCAGCAAACATACATGTGAAAAGGCAGTATTTTTAAAGAATGTAAACATATATTCAACCAATACAGCTGCAAAGTGCCAGATTGTGACATTAGTTGTGTGGCACATTTAAACTAGCTTTTAGAAAGGGGAATTAAAATTGGCCTGAAGTGTGGAGAATTTTGTCTGATGTTTGATTTGTATGCATAGATTATACATTCATTTCAGAAAACAGAAAGCAATACTGAGGTGTAAAAATGTTGGAAATCTAAAGTTAAAACTGAACTGCAAATTATGCTAAATTTGAGGTCCAGGTTTTGTGGATGGTAAATAGGATAAAGGAGACATTCAGGAACCCAGACATGCCCACGAGTGACTGATTGTCACGTTGCTTCTTAAAATGAACATGAGCTGATTATGAAAATCCCACAGTGTTTTTTTCTGAAGTTATGTCTGTAGTTTTCCATTGTACTTTAAAGTATAGAAATAGCATTGGCTCCTGAAACCAACTTTATTAGACAAGCTGTATCTCTTAGGTATGCTTACATGTATTTATCACATTAAACTCGTGTTTATATTGTTTTTGTGTTTCAGAAACATTTCAATTATCCATCACACCTCCGGTTCATTCACTTATGTTGCTCAAATGTCAGATGTGACTCCACAGTTGTAAATCTCTACATAGTAACTTATAAACAAATATAAACATACCTTCGATATAGTGTATTATCAAAACTCATTCCTTCACTTAATAGAAACCAGCTGTGATGTCAATTCCATTGCTGATCCCAGGCTAACCTGCTTATTAGCGATCATCTTTTTCCTATTTCAGGGGATTATAAAAATTTTCTTTTTTTTCAAAGACTTTATTTATTTGACAGAGAGAGCACAAGCAGGGGGAGCAGCAGAGGGAGGCGCAGACTCCCCGCTGAGCAGGGAGCCTGATGCAGGATTCGATCCCAGGACCCTGGGATCATGACTTGAGCCAAAGGCAGATGCTTAACCAACTGAGCCACCCAGGCATCCCTCAGGGGATTATATAAGTTCTAATTCAGAGAAGTTGGGGAATGACTTGTGTCTGTCTCAGCCTATTGATGGACATGCTGTTCAGCTAGAAATACCTGAGGCACTTGCCTGAGTCTATTTTCCTTGTGGCAAGACCCACAGACATTTCCTGGACCAGAGCTGACAATGGACCAAACTTTGTGGTTCTTACGATTACAGGATGCATCTCAGCCACGGCCATCAGGGAACTTTGAAAAAGCAAGGCTTATTACTCACAGGTCCTGTAGGGCACATGGTATGCCTGAGGACCACACAGTGAGGTTGAAGTCAAGGGTAGGGAGAGAGAGGGAGCTTGGACTCGGGGCCCTGCTTTTCTTAGGGTCAAGGGTTAGGGTTTTGAGGGTTCGCTCTTTATTAGCAAATTTAAAACATAAGAGCAGGAAGGAAGAAGTGGAGTCACTCAATTGGTCAGTTATCTAGGTTACCCAGGGATTTCTAAAAGGGAACTTCATGCTTGAGGGTGTCTGGTTGGTTTTCGAATAGCTGGGTGCTATAGCTGGCAGCATGTCTACTCGAGATGGATATCTTTGAAATGGATGCCTTGGCACTCAAAACCTTAATGTCAGGAACTTACATTACACTTGATGACAGAGCCAGGACTTGCAGAGAGGAACCTAGCTTCATGCCCAGCCCTCTTGAGTGGCTACTAACATCCTCTGCCCTATTCCCCAGAACTCACGTGTTCAATTATTTGGTTTTTATTAAAGTATAGTCCATTAGAATTTCAAAGAAAGATTAAAGTTGGGAAACATTTTTAAAATTAGAAGATGTTTATTTATAAGTTATTTCCTAATAACCGAACATTTTTTATTTGCGCTTGAACTTCAGCTATAAACTTGGCAGGAGTAAACCATGGCCCAGGTGGATGATCAATGTGAATAATCCTATATGTTACCTTCTGGCATGACCTTTAATGGGAGAGTCAAGGGGTTTATCAAATATCTGAAGAGTAGAAAATTCAATTTAAAAACTAATTCTTAGGAGGTCAGCATTTTCCATAAAATCCCCTGTACCGTTGCCTTTATGAGTCTGACTAAGAAGGTGTTCTAAATTCATCTATTTTGTGAGGGGAGACTCATCTGTTAAGGTGAAGAATGATTTTTCTGCCCACTTCTTTGCCAGTTTTCATAATAAGCAGTGGCAAAGAGCCTGCTGGCAGGCAAGCCCTAGTTCCATGAATGGGCTTTATTTTTTAATCAGAGAACTTGTGATCCTTGACAGGTGGACTCTAGCAGCTTAGTGTTTGATGCATACACTTTAACTAAGGAAGATTGGATTTTACCCACCAAAGGGAAAGAAATACTCTAATCAGGGTCCCACTGGGGACTGATGTTTGGGAAGCTTCTGTGATGTAGAACTGTCACTCACCTGTGATTCTGCATGAGAAAAGGGAAATGCATACAGTGTGAACTTCAAAACTGTGAGGGCAAAAAATGCAGGACTCTTTCCTTTATTCTCCCCAGTACTGCAAGTACCCACTGAAACCTGATTTAATTGATTAAGATGCACAACCACACTATAGAATATCTGATTTACAGACATTCACTGCAATCTAAATTTCATCTCCTTTAAGGAGAGAGCCATGTACAATATTTGTTGGACTTGAACAACAAACCAATCCCAGTCTGGATTGAGAAGAAGCCTTTTATGTGCATCAAGGCAGACAAATCTTCGCGTATACTAAAATTCATTGGTTTGTATATTGTAAAAGAGTGAATTGTATGGTTGTGAATTACATCTCAGTAAAACTGTGATAAAAAATAATTTCAAAGCAAATTCTCACGCAACCATCTACCAAGTAAAGAAATCGAACATTTATTACATTTGTTTTCATAGTTGTTGTCTACTTTCATCACCTGATACTGTCTTTCCATTTTCTGTATTCATATGAAACTTTCAAAGAAATCCTGTTTAGTACAACCAGTGAGTGATAGGAAAATACTATGGTAGAATGCAGATAACTGAAGCTTGGGAAACCCAGAGTATGTATGAGTTCATTTGCTTCAGAACACAGCCATTTTCATCTATTTATTCCTCCAGGAAGTTGTTTAGTTTCTGGAATGCCTACCATGCTTCAGTCATGTGCTCACTTCCTTTCTGGAGCTCATTGTCCAGGAGAGTTGGTAGGCAAGACTAAGTACCTAAATCAGAATACATCCTGAGATGCACGGTCCCCTGTTTTGGAGGAGGTTGTTGCGATTTTTAGAAATATGTGACAAATAGGGAAGGGAGTAAAATCATCAAGGAAACAAACACAGATGGAAAACACTTTAAAATATAGGCTTACTTTGTTTTATTTCGCTTCACTGGATTGTGCTTCACAAACACATTTTTTTTTTTTTTAACAAATTGAAGGTGCATCGAACAAGTCTTTGGCACCATTTTTCCAGCAGCATTTGCTCATTTCATGTCTCTGTGTCACATTTTGCTCATCCTCATAATATTTCAGTCTTTCTCATTATTGTGTTTGTTGCAGTGATCTGTGACCAGTGATTTTGGAGGTCACTACTGTAATTATTTGGGGACACCATGAACCTCGCCCATATGAGACCGTGAACTTAACTGAAAAATATTGTGTGTGTTCTGACTGCTCCATCATCTAGATGTTCACCTGTGTCTCTCCCTCTCTTTGGATCTCCCTATCCTCTCAGACACAAAAATATTGAAATTAGGACAATTGATAACCCTGTAATAGTCTCTAAGTGTGCAAGTGAAAGGAAGAGTCTCACATCTCTCACCTTAAGTGAAAAACTGTAAATAATTGAGCTTAGTGAGGAAGGCATGGTGAAATTGAGATAGGCTGAAAGCTAGGTCTCTTGCACCAAATAGTTAGCCAGGTTGTAAATGCAAAGGGAAAGTTGCCAAAGGAAGATAAAGGTGCTAACTCCAGTGAACACACAAATGATAAGAAAGTTCAAACAGCCCTATTGCTGATATAGAGAAAGTCTTTGTGGTCTGGATAGACGATCAAACAAGTCACAACATTCCCTTAAGCCAAAGCTTAATCCAGAGCTAGGCCCTAACTCTCTTCAATTCTGTGAAGGCTGAGAGGTGAGGGAGCTGCAGAAAAGTTTGAAGGTGCAGAGGTTGGTTCATGAGGTTTAAGGAAAGAAGCCTTCTTCATCACATGAAAGTAAGAAGGTAGAGCAGCAAGTGGTGATGTAGGAGCTTTATTGGAAGAAAATACCATATCTTTATTGGAAGAAGATGTCATATAGGACTTTCATAGCTAGAGAGGAGAAGTCAGTGCCTGTCTTCAAAGCTTGAAAGGACAGGCTGACTCTGTTAGGAGCTAATGCAGCTGGTGACTTACGCTGAAGCCAGTGCTCATTTACCATTTCTGAAAATCCTAGGGTCCTTAAAAATGACTCAAAATCTACTCTGCCTGTGCTCTATAAATGGAAAAGCTAAGTCTGTATAGCAACGCATCTGTTTACAACATGGCTTACTGAATATTTTAAGCCACTGTTGAGACTGACTGCTTAGGAAAAAAAGATCTCTTTCAAAATATTGTTGCTCATTGACAATGCACCTGGTCACCCAACAGCTCTGATGAACATGTAAGGTGACATTAATGTTGTTTTCGGGCCTGCTGACATATCCATTCTGCAGCCCAGAGATCAAGGAGTCATTTTGGGTTTGAAGTCTTATTGAAATACATTTCATAAGGCCATAGCTGCCATCAGAAGTAATTACTTTGATGGACATAGACAAAGTAAAATGAAAACCTTCTGGAAAGAATGCACCATTCCAGATAACATGAAGCACATCTGTGATTCATGAGAAGAGGTCAAAATATCAACATTCACAGGAGTTTGGAAGAGGTTGATTCCAGCTATCATGGATGACTTTGAAGGGTTCTAGAGTTCAGTGGAGGAAGTCACTGCAGATGTGGTGGAAATAGCAAGAGAACTAGAATTGGAAGTGGAGCCTGAAGATGGGACTGAATCGCTGCAATCTCATGATAAAAATTGAATGGATGATAAGTTGCTTCTTATGGATGAGCAAAGAAAGTAGTTTCTTGAGATGGAATCTACTCCTGGTGGAGATGGCGTGAAGACTGTTGAAATGACAGCAAAGGATTTAGAACATGACATACCCTTAGTTGATAGAGCAGTAGCAGGGTTTGAGAGGATTAACTCCAATTTTGGAAGAAGTTCTACTGTGGGTAAAATGCTATCAAACAGAGTCACATGCTACAAGACATTATTCCTGAAAGAAGTCTCACCCAGTGCAGCAAATGTCATAAGACAGCGCCCCCAACCTTCAGCAATCACCAGGTTGATCAGTCAGCAGCCATCTACATGGAGGCAAGACCGTCCACCAGAAACAGATTACAACTCACTGAAAGCTGTTACGATGGTTAGCATTTTTGAGCAATAAAGTATTTTTAAATTAAGGCCAAACCAGAAGTGGTAGGGAGTGCTCCCCTGTCAGAAGCCAGAGGAAAGATTTACATAGAGAAAGTGGCAAAGAAAGGAAATTGACTGGTGGCTATGGCTTAACACCTAGTTGGCTGTTTGTGATTGGTTGTCCTACCATTTTGATTGGATAACCTTGAGACATGTATTTACAGGCTTAGATTTTGGTTAGCTTATGTAGGCTACCACACCATTACATCAACATCAGTGTAATGGCTTTCTTTTAATTAAACCCTTCTTTTCTTTACTTCCATCCTTCTTCTCCCTCCTTTCTTTCTTTTCAATAGGATCCATGTAGCTTTTAAAAATTTAATTCTTAATAAGATTATTTTGAGTTTCTTATCATTTCAAATAAAGCTCACTACTCGAGCTACAATTTAAAAAGCCATACAAACAAAAATCTAAGTACAACCACCATAAACCTACCTTTTACCACAGCTGGTGAAACCTAAGGATTCCTTGTTGGGAATGTTTCTGGATTCCAGGTTAAGGTTAGCTATTGAGCCTGGAGAAAATAAGCGCTTTTATTCTGAAATGTGAAGCCCTGCAGTTCAGAAATCTCTTCCTTCAATACTGAAAAATGGATGTTTTTCTAGGCTTAGTGGTTTTGTATTTCTGGCTTTACAGGAGTGTCTCTGTATTCCAGGTGAAATCAGTTACATTCATTGACATTCCCACTACAATGAATGAGATGTTCCTGTACATTTCCCAAAGAGTTGAAGTGAGAACAAAGCCAGGTAGCCAATAGTAGTTATTCTGATTTGGTGTACTAAGATGACAGCTGCATTTTTAGAGTTCAAATTAAAAATGTAAACAGTTAGGTCTGGAGATTATAATATATTGTAATGCAAATAAGCAAAACTTCATCTAGTCAGAGCTCAACCCTGTTTTATTTAATAAATCAACAAATATTTATTGCATATTTACTGGGTATTGGGAAATGAGAAAAGTGTTCCAGAGCTAAGCTCATTTTCTTTCCCTGGTTTCTTTTCTTTATTTCCCTATTCCTGTTGCCCTTTTTCTACTCCCAGGGGCTCACTTTCATTTTTGGAGCTATAGCCAATCAGTTACATTAATTTTAAATTCTTAGTCTTTTTCTTCGACACATGTGCATGCCATTATTCCTGTCCTTTTATTGGAGATCAGACAATTTCTCCCCCAAACAGGGACCATTGCGTTTGCTTCCCTACTGGTGGGCTCTGTGCTGTTGGACCAGAGCTATTGTTCTCTTTGGGATTCACCTTCTGAAGAGGCAAGGGAATGACTTGGTTGCTGATAGGTTAGGGCAGACCTGAGCAAGTGCTGGGATTAGAGCATGGTAGAGCTCTAAACAGGACAAGAGATTGGAAAGACCACAGAAGCAGGCAAGAAGAGGAAATCAGGATGGCTAAGCTGAGGAGTTGGCAGGAATCAAAGTCATAGGCAACAGGCTGAGATCAGAGAGGTAAGTTGGTGTCGAGTTCTGTCAGCAGATATTATAGGTCTGGATTGCAGCTTTGGGGCTCTAGGGTCCTGTGAGGATGGATGAGAGAAACCCTGGCATTTTATATATCCTTCCCGAATTAGACTTCCAACTCTGTGCCCCAGCCAATCTCATACACTTATCTCTCTCCATGTTTCCTTTGTTCTTCTCTTCCATGCATTTGTTTATGAATTCTTTTTGAAATTCTATCCAGTTTTCAAAATCCATCTTAATGCTAGCTGTTTCTTTAAGGTTTCCTGATCACGTTGGCCAGAGATATTTTTCTCTTCAAAATTCGCATTTGTAAGTCAAAGGAATGAGCATTTATTTGAGTGCTATATGTGCAAAATTTCTGATTTGAGCTTTCTTTGCTTAATCCTTATTAGAACTTCGTATAAAGGAGTTCCCTAATTGAAAGATATGAGGATTGAATCTAGAGACTGATAATACAGTCTGCTTTTTTGAGTCATCATGGCCCATTCATTAGGATTCTGAAATAAGGTAAAAGGATAGGGAAGGCTAGAGATGTCTTGGCTGGATCTCCTAGGAGATTTTGTGGCTCATGTGATGTTCAACCTACTATGGGACTCAGATAATATCCTGGTATAACTTGACTGCAGAGAAGGAAGTATTTATAGTAAGTTTATAAGTTAATACATCACAGTATTTCTGTAGTGTCCTCCCAGTACTGACTCATTGCTCCTATACATACAATCAAAAGGTACAGCAGGAGACATTCTGAGATAGGGTCACCCAGGGGGAGAGTAGACAGAGAAGAGGAGGGCCCACAACTGAATACTGAAATGTCCTCACACCTAGGGGGTGTTCACTTGTGGCAAAGGCTTCTCAGAAATTGACTAAAATGAGGGCAGAAAAAGGGGCTTATTAGGATGGAGGTTCATAGTTACTTTGATAGAAGTCCTTTCTAATGAAATAGGGGACAAAAATTTGATCATGACAGATAGGGGAGGGCTGCAGAAAGCTTTGCTATGGAGGGAGGAGAGAAATGGGCCAAGCTGCAGAGAGATGTGGGTCAAAGGGTTATTTGTTGAGATGGGAAATAATACAGCAAAGTTATGATGAAAATAATATAGGAAAGAGCAATAACATACTTGATCATATCACCCTCATAATTCTGAGACTTCTCATACCTTAAAGATTCCATTATTAATTACTTAGGTGGCTAGGGTTTAGAGCCAAGTTCATCTCGATAACAGGTTTTATCATTTAAGAATATGCAACCTGTCCTTGACTGCCTTGCCCATCACTGGTCACTAGCCTAATGGACATGTAAGTTTCACAAAATTGAGTAGAGAACCTTGTAATTACTTTCATTACGTTAGGATTCATACCTCGTTCAGCAAGGGATGGGATGAAGTGGAGTAGACAGCAGGACTCTCGAGTGAGTTGTAGACAGAGGCCCACTGGGGGTCCTCAAGAACTAGAGGAAGTAGTGGAGAAGGGGGAACAGAAGAGAGAGAGGTGTGGGAGGAGACGGTTCAGGGCTCTGAATACATGACTCTGAACTTGGTTTTAGTAAATTCTGCAATTCACAGGGCTCCCCCGCCCCCCCACTATGGAAGTGAATAATTTAAGCACTATGGTTTGTGTTTCAGTGTGTGAATAGCAGCATAGAATTGAACAGTGAATCGTTGACTCATGAGGGAGAACCCAACCACTTGGAATTTATTTTTGTGATGCTTCATTCTGCCCCAAGACTTAACTGAGGGCTTGCTCTCCCCACTCCATTCCCAGGATCAGCATCTCTAGTGCAAATTCAGAATATGGTGAATTCACTTCAGTTGATGTTCTCTTTCTTTTTAGGACCTCCTGCTTTCCTCTTCTGATTTCCAAGGACACTTGTTTGGTGATTTGACTTTCTGTTATCCAAACCCTAAGTTCAAAAGGCAGAATCAATGTCACTGCATAATAGCTCACCAACACAATCCATTTATTTGCAATGCTTAAAAAAAGTTCCCCTGAGAACTTAGCACAGTTTGAGTTTCGATAAGTGATTGCCTGGCATATCTGATACCCTAGCTGAGGTTTTCATCTTAGCTAATATCTTCCTGAGATTACTTTACAGCCCATTTACTTGGGCAAGGGCTAAAATGTCCTGAGTCTCTAGTCATGTGTTGAGGGTGAATGTGAATATCCAAATAGAAGGCTAAAAATGTGAGTTTATTATTCTTGATGTTGTTGTTCTGTGTTATAATTCCTCAGGCTATATACTTAGGAACGAGAGGCAGAGTGGCTTAGATGGTCCCGTGATTATCATATCCACCTCTCAGCAGTCAGAAGGCATGGACAGTAATTCTCCAATGATGTTTGTGCTACAATTTTATGCTTTTACGTGGCTATGCTTGGGGGTCCACTTATAACTTTGTGAACAAATGTTTTGGCCAAGTGATAGGTGGGATGTTTCCATCCAAGGTATGCTATTCATAAGAGGACTAATCACTGTTTATCAAACTTTATGCAAATAAAGCCAAATTAGATTTATTAAGGTATGAAAAAAAATAGGGACTTTTTAATGGGTAGCAATGCTGTGCGTTATCTAAATGCAATGCAGATGTAATGATGCATTAGAAATGCTGAGAAAATTTAATCAGTGTAGAAAAAATATAATGAAATGGTTGTTTAAACACTGTAAAGCTAATGTTAGAGTAATTACTTCCCATTGAACAAGGCATGAAGCACATTACCCAGGCTCTGTTTGATTAGTCATCCTGCCTGCAACATCTGGCCCTTTGATCCATTTTGATTTTAATATAATTTCTAAACTTCTGAATTTAAGTTTTAGAGTGAATGAATAAATAAAACAACTTCTGTAAGGAGATGAAGTTTTTACTAGCTCATGACAGATTAAAACCATGCCCCGGCTCACTTCTGCTCCCTCCCCACTTGTGTTCACCTTTACTTCTTCATGTGAAAGAGAACATTGAAATCCAGAAGGGTGGACTTCCTTGCTTTTAAGATTAGGTAGTAAATATTTAAAATAATACTTTGGCTTTATTTGAGTGGTCTTTCTCTTGGTGGAAAGTCGTGGTTTTTAGAACAATTATCTTCTTACCTATTGATAAGAAAGGAATAGAAAGAATGGGTTGTAGGAACCCATGTCTGCTTCCTCTTATGAAAGTTTACATTTCTTGTTGAAAAGTTAGAAAATTTAGGTAATAAACATAAGAATATAAATATCACCCATAATCATATTTCTCAGAAGCAAAAATTATTAATATTTGGGAGGAATTTCTTACTAAAAACTGACAATCTATTCTAGTCTAATAATCTTATAATTCAGGAATTAGCAGTGCAGTTAAAAGTGTCAGAGCTGGAGTCTGGTCGCCTGGGTCCAAATACTGTTTTGCCTTGGGCAAGTTACTTGTGTTCTTGGTGCCTCATTTTCCCCACTTATAAAATATAGACAGTAATAGTAACTGCTTCATGGCATTGTTGTGAAAATTAAATGAGGTAATTAATATATGTAATGGATTTAAAACAATGCCAAACACATAATGAATGTAATGTTTATAAATGTCAGCTATTAGTACTGCTATTGTCATGAGTGTTCTCTGATTATAAGAATTATATTCTGGGGGCACCTGGGTGGCTTAGTTGGTTAAGCGACTAACTCTTGATTTTGCCTCAGGTCATGATCTCAGGGTCTTGAGATAGAGCCCCATGCTAGGCCTGAAACCTGCTTAGGATTCTCTCTCCCTCTCCCTCTGCCCTTCCCTCCTCATGGGACCCTGCTCTTGCAAAACTCTTTAAAAAAAAAAAAAGAATTATATTCTGTGTATAATCTTATAATATACCTTTTCTCATTTATTAATATAGCATCTACCTTTTATGTCAATAGATGTTTTCTAAAAGTATATTTTTCCTAATGCATACACTGATGGATTTTTGGCTGGTATATAATTTTATTTATTTATTTTTTTTTAATTTTTTTTTAAGATTATTTATTTATTTATTTGAGAGAGAGAGAATGAGAGATAGAGAGCACGAGAGGGAAGAGGGTCAGAGGGAGAAGCAGACTCTCTGCTGAGCAGGGAGCCCGATGTGGGACTCGATCCCAGGACTCCAGGATCATGACCTGAGCCGAAGGCAGTCGCTTAACCAACTGAGCCACCCAGGCGCCCCTGGTATATAATTAAAAAAAAAAAAAATTTTATAAACAATGTTTCCTTAGAATTCATTTTTAGGAATGAACTTACTGGGCCAAAATGCATAAACATTTGAAAACTTTTGATATGTAGAGTGATATTGCCCTCTCTAAAGATGTGAGCATGTCCCTTCCTCTCCTCCTTCCCCAAATATGGATATTATTAGCTCCTAGAAAAAAAAAATTAACAGTTTAATGGGTGAAAGTGGTACGTTGTGGTTTTTCTTATTTGCATTTGCATTTATCTTTCCCCCTGTATTCTGGGATTTTCTCTTCTGTCAATTTCCTATTCATATCCTCTGTTCATACATCTTTTGGAGCATAAGTCTTCTGGTTTTTAAATTGTGGGCATTTTTTTTAAGCTTAAGGAGATTAACTTTTTGCCAGATATATTGCAAATATTTTCCCCAGTTTATGGTTTGCTTTGATTCTTGTTATGTGGTTTTTATTTTGGCTGTATAGATCTTCTAAAGGTTTTATGTAGTCAAATTACTCACTATTTTTGTTTACGATTTCTAGTTTTGGGTCAAATTCAGAGACTTATATCACCAGTCATCCTAGTGAGTATGAAATGGTGCCTCATTGTGGTTTTGATTTGCATATTCATGATGGCTGAGGCCACCTTTACTTTGTCATAGTTTTCTTTATGCCCAAAATGCCTGCAGAAAAATCTCTATTTTTCTTTCCTTCCCTTTTGCTTTGTGTTCTTTATACACCCTAATATTGGTCGAGTCAGGGTAGAACACAGTAACCGCTCTAGGGATTTCAGTTAGAGAGGATTTAATAGACGGATTTGGGGATTTGGAAGTCCTGGAGGAACAGAAGTCGGGGGGCTGCCCTTTGCCCTATTGATTTCAAGGGTTTAGACTGTGGCTAGAATCCAAAGAGCAGGAAACTGCTCCAGCTATGGTTTCTGTTGCTGCCACAGTTGCCTGTCCTACCCTGGAATCCTGAGCCGGCCACAAAACCTCAAGTCCCCTTTACCCTTTTGGTCAGCAGCAATAGCAGCAGGAAAATGGCCTCCTCCTTACTCCCAAAAGTCTTGCAAGTGCATCTGATTGGTAATAACTTAATTGTTTAAGCCCCATCTAAACAGGAAACTATGTAGAAAGGGATGGGAATCAATGTGAAATGCTCATAGACCATGATCAGCCACTGTTCATTTCTTAGGACCTGATTGAAAACAGTAGTTTATGAATATTCACAGTTTCTCACACCCCCATTTCCTGAATTGAAAGGATCTTTGGCTCTCAGTGGCAGCAAATGGGTATGGGCTTTGGTTGAAAGCATAAATGGATAGAAATAGGAATCAAAAGGAACTAAGAAGGGCTAAATTTTATCAGATTTATATTATATATTTATATTATATTTATATTTATATTAAGTGTAAAGAGTTAATACTGGAAGAAAGGCTTAGCTCAGAGAAATCCCAAATAATGGGGAGAGAAGACCCAGCTTGGGCTGAAGTTGAGGAACTATTTGTGGGCAGGCCCAAGAGTAAGACTGGGAGAATGGTTGGTGCAACCATTCATACTAAGAGCTACTCGTACACACAGAGAGTTGGAAATGCTCTTGAGCATAATGTATAGTGATCCCTTTGGCATCTTTCAAGGGACAGGATTAATGATTTAGACTGCCTTTCTCTGTTTTATGGGTATCAAATTTAATGTTTTTTTATTTTTATTTTTTTTTCTGAATGTGATACCATGCTGGGCCTGGTTGAGAAGGAACCCACCTTTATTTTGGATTCATTCTCTTTATCTAATTATTATTAATGAATGACTCATTATTTATGTGAACAGAACTGAAATTTGCATGGTTGGGGGGAGAAAGCATCCAGATATTAAAATATCAAAAATTTGAGTGAGCAATGTTTACAGTTAGCTTGATCTCTCTTCTCTAATACCTGCCGCAGAGGCTCTCTGGGAACCTCCTCCATAGTATGTGTGAACTTCTTAGTTGAGATGCAGAAGGAAATGGGTTAGGAAGGAAGGGGACATGTGACTTTCATTGGAATAACATACATTGTTCCAAACCTAATGAGAAACTATTCGGTAAATTGTACTTAAAGTCTGTTTTCTGATACTCAAAATATGTTTAAAGGTATTCATTGTGAAGAAGATTTGACACTTCGAAGAATAGACTCAAGAGAAACATTTTCTCTTAGTAGGATATAATTACTTAAAATTGAAGGGTCTTGAGAGTAGAGTTAATTAATTATTTTTTTAAAAGATTTTATTTATTTGAGAGAGAGAATGAGAGAGAGAGAGAGAGAGAGCACACGAGCGGGGGGAGGGTCAGAGGGAGAAGCAGACCCCCTGCTGAGCAGGGAGCCCGATGCGGGACTCGATCCTGGGACTCCAGGATCATGACCTGAGCCAAAGGCAGTTGCTTAACCAACTGAGCCACCCAGGCACCCAATTAGTTATTTTTTAATACAAGGCTTAGTAAAAAGTGGTCTTACTACACTGATAAGCTTCAAAAGACGTGCTGGTTAATTGTATGTTTATCAAGTGGAACAAAAAAAGGTAAACTTTGTTTTTTTTGGGGGGAAAAGTTAATCATAAGGATGCTAGATTCCTTGCTATAGCTTCTTTTTTTTTGTTTTAGGTATTGGTTCCTGTTGCAGGAGCATTTATTTCTAATCCCAACGAGAATCCACAGACCCCTTGGAATTTAGGAAACAGAAGGATTAAATGAGAGTAGATTGCAAGGCAGACACGGTGGGAAGTTTTCTTTCTGCTCAGATTTCAGGAGAGCACAAAATCATTTCTTTTAACAAATAGATTAAATGATAGAATCAAAGGCAGTTTCAGAATTTGGGGATTGGAATGGACTTGAGAATTTAGTCTTGTCCTCCAATGTTTCTGAGGAGGAAATTGAAAAGTGCGCGAGGGTGATAAATTTCCCAAGGTCATGCAGGTTGAATTTTGCCTGTAGTCTATTGGATCTTCTACTGCACTAAGATCTCTGTACTGACAGGCTATAATGGAGTTCAGTGGTGTCTTCTTCATGTGGAGCTAAAACAGCTGAAACAGTTAAGGGTAGGAGAGCCACTCAGAGCAATGCATGTGATCCAGAAGTGTTCACTTTTAAGAAGAGACCTAAGTACATTGCTATCCATGGCTGAGCAGTTGAGACTGACAATGTGTAGAACTAGAGTCAGGGTTGGGCCTGACTCTGTAACTTACTGCCACTTGTAGCCCTGTGTTAATTTCTCTCTTGTGCAGAGTAGTTTGCAAATCAAGATTTTATGATATAGTAGTCCCTTATTATCTGCGACTTTGCTTTCTGCAGTTTCAGTTACGCGCCATCAACCGTTATCTGGAAGCAGATGATCCTCTTTCTGATGTATGGTCAGAGGGTCGATAGTTGTAACCTAATGCTCCAACACAATGCCCGTTTCGTTCACCTCTCTTCATCTCATCACATAGGCATTGTATCAGCTCATACCATCATAAGAAGAAAGATGAGTACAGTGTGGTACGATATTTTGAGGGAGCGAGAGAGCCCTTCTCTCATTCACATAACTTTTATTACAATATATTTATTTTGTTCTATTTTATTATTAGTTATTGTTGTTAATCTCTTACTGTGCCTAATTTATAATTTAAACTTTATCACAGGTATGCACATATAGGAAACAGCATAGGATGTGTAGGGCTCCGTGCTGTGTTTTCAGGCATGCACTGGTGTCTTGCAACATATTCCCTGCAGATAAGGGGAATGTACAATACTTGACTGAGTTGTCTGTTTTTAGCTGGGCTCTCAGTTCATCATGTTTAAACTTGAAGATGCCTGAATTTTAGAGTTGTGTCACCTCGTTTTTGCCCACAAAGTTCTTATTTATTGTTTTTCTTAATAGACAAAGATGGCAGTTGCTTACATATAAGAGGGTTTCTTCTGCAGAGATATCTCTCCACCTGGTCCATTACTGGTGTCTGAGTGCTGTCCACAGAGAGCCATTCCTTTGATTTAGGCATTTCTTCATCTAGCTGTTTGTATTTTAAAACTCATATACCCCTGGAAAGGATAAAGAAAAGTAAAGTGAATGTGAGGAAACAATTTTCAGCCACTTGAGGATTTGCCTAGCATTCTGATGTTTACAGTGATGACCTTCAGGAATTGCAGGATCCTGAATCATTATTTTTATTCCCTCTCCTCCTATTACTAAAACAAGGTCTAGTTCTTAAATTGGATATCAGGCTAATGTGTGCTCTTTTTATTATTATGCTCCAGAGCTTATGTATGTTTCACATGTATTCTTTTACATATATGAAAATATTAAATAATAACATATTTAAAAATTCAGTTATGCAACAGAGACTTGAGAATAGGGATCATTTAAAATTTTTGTGTTTGTCAGTGTTTTAATCAAAGCACTTAAAATATCTTGGCCAAAGCACATAATATTTTGAAAGCCAGCATCTGAAAAGGAAGCTTTTTTTAATTATTTTTGTTTTCAGTTGGTGATTCTTACTAAGGTCTAGTTTAGCTAGATACTGCACTGTCTGACTTAGTTAAAAGAGTCACAGTTGTTCTGAAGACTTCTGAAATGCTCGTTGAAGTTTCATACTAGGTGTGTGCCTACTATTGGCTCCATGTCCAAACTGGAACTTGTAAAATTTTCAAAACAACGAGAAATCTAATTCAGAGGGATAGAACCAATACTTTTTTTCTGAAACATTTTGCATACTATTTAGTGGATGTGTAGTCCTGGTCTTTGATGTGGTAGGAAATGGGGAACAGCAGGAGGCCTGTCTTGCTCTGAGGTGCTGAGGCTGTGAATACTCATTGCCAACCAAGACCGCTTCAGAAGGATGATGTCCAGCTCCACTTTTCTTTGATCTGATTTGAGCAGATAACCCAGGGTTTGGGTGTTGCCTATTGTATTCGTCAGGGTTCATCAGAGAAACAGAACTAATAGGATTTATATATATAATAGGATGTGTGTGTGTGTGTGTGTGTGTGTATGTAAGAGAGATATGAGACTGAGTGGGGGGAGAGAGATTTATCATGCAGAATCGGCTTGTGTAGTAACGGGGGGCGAGAGGTCCTTCCATCTGCCATCTGCAGCCTGGGGACTCAGGAAAGCTGGTGGGGTAGTTCAGTCTGAGTCCGAAGACCTGAGAACCAGGGAGCCAATGGTGTTAATCCCAGTCCAGGGGCTGAAGAAGATATGTGATGTCCCAATTCAAGCAGTGAGGCTGGGGGAGAAAAGGAATGAATTCCTCTTCCTTCTGCCTCTTGTTCTGTTTAGGCCCTCAGGGTATTAGATGATGGCCACTCACACTGGGGCGTGCAATCTACTTTATTGAGTCCATCTATTAAAATGTTAATCTCATCCTGAAACACCCTCACAGACACACCCCGAAATAATGTTTAATCTGGACACCCTGTGGCCGGTGAGATTGACACATAAAATTAACCATCACACCTATTTTATGACTACAGTCTTCCCTAGGACAATTGATATTGGCTTTTTCTGTACCTGTTGTGTGCTTTCCTATCAAGCAACCTAATGAAGCTGGCATGAGTGCAAGGGATCACTTGAAATGGCCCACTAATATTCTTCTACATGTGTGAGGCATTTTACGTCTTCTGAAACGTATTCTCATGCTTTATTTTATCGGATCCTCCAACAACCCTGGTAGGTACATGGATCAGTTTTTCTTACTCTCATTTTATGGATGATGTTTAAACTGAGGTTCAGAGAGGTGAAGTTATTGCCCAAGATCACTTGGCTATTCATTGGCAGAGGTGGATCTAGATTAGAGATTAAATCTTCGGATTTTTAATATGGTTCTCTCTTCCCGTTAATAGCCCTACAATCAAGCTGTTGCTGGTTTGACCACTGCAATGTGTGCTCCAGTAAGTGCGTTCTTTCAACTTCTAGAAATGCCACCTTGCCCTGATACTTCTCTAGACTAAGATGTTCCACATACTTTCTTGCCATAATATAATGAGTGATAATACAAATTTTAGGAATTTTTGTTAAGTACCCAATGTAGAACCCTGGAGAATTTAGTTTGTGGGAGAAAGTAGTCCTCTTGTTCTCTGTTTTATGGAATTGCACTGCAGGGCCACTTAAAGTGGATATGGGCTCCAATGGATAAACTTGGGAGTCTCCCAACAAGGGGGAAACATGTGTTGAAATGCAAACAGTCCCTCAAAACCACCTTGTTGGGTTTCTGGGTCATCCGCAAAGCCTGGGTTTCTACTGATACACCACATCAGCAAGGAGGTATTATCAAGAAGACCTGGTCATTTGTATTTGCTTCTCCCCATTCTCCTTTCTTCTCGGCCCTGATATTTTCTTAGGTGGGTTTCTATAATTTGGTCTTCTGCATGAAGAGACATTTCTGCAAAGAAGACATCCAAATGGCCAACAGACACATGAAAAAGTGCTCAACATCACTTGGCATCAAGGAAATCCAAATCAAAACCTCAATGAGCTACCACCTCACACCTGTCAGAATGGCTAAAATTAACAAGTCAGGAAATGACAGATGTTGGCGGGGATGTGGAGAAAGGGGAACCCTCCTACACTGTTGGTGGGAATGCAAGCTGGTGTAGCCACTCTGGAAAACAGTATGGAGGTTCCTCAAACAGTTGAAAATAGAGCTCCCTATGACCCAGCAATTGCACTACTGGGTATTTACCCCAAAGATACAAATGTAGTGATCCGAAGGGGCACATGCACCCCAATGTTTATAGCAGCAACGTCCACAATAGCCAAACTATGGAAAGAGCCTAGATGTCCATCGACAGATGAATGGATAAAGAAGATGTGGTATATATACACAATGGAATATTATGCAGCCATCAAAAGGGATGAGATCTTGCCATTTGCAATGATGGGGATGAAACTAGAGGGTATTCTGCTAAGAAAAATAAGTCAATCAGAGAAAGACGAGTATCATATGATCTCACTGATAAGAGGAATTTGAGAAACAAGACAGAGGATCATAGGGGAAGTGAGGGAAAAATGAAACAAGATGAAATGGAGAGGGAGACAAACCATTAAGAGAGACTCTTAATCTCAGGAAACAAACTGAAGGTTGTTGAAGTGGTAGGGGGTGGAGGGATGGGGTGGCTGGGTGATGGACATTGGGGAGGGTATGTACTATGGTGAGCACTGTGAATTGTGTAAGACTGATGAATCACAGGCCTGTGCCCCCGAAACAAATAATACATTATATGTTAATAAAAAAATTTTTTTTAAATGCAGAAAAATATATAATTTGGTCTTCTGTAGGAGCGAACTTATCTTGGCTCCAGGGACAGTGAATGCTGGGTGCATTTATATATCCTGAAAGACCTGAACATTACTGTACATTCTTCGACATGTGCTGAAGTCAGTAGTGTAGCACTTCCTAGATCCCTGCTCTGTCCTCTGTTTTCACTCCAGAACCTCCTTGTTCTTTGTGGTTGCCTGCTAGGCTGGGTTGGCAGTGCCTTTTAGTCCCAAGTAGATGACAGGTGCACTGAATGTTTGCCTCATGTGTTTCCCTTGTGTCTGGTCCTCAGCTCGTGGTCATCCGTGATAGCATCCCCAAAGAGCAGCTGCTCAGGTTGGACATTCATAAGGTCGAAACAAATAATAACAAGAAAAATGAAACATGTAAAAGGGTCATCGAACGTCTCAAAATGAAGCTGTTCTGTAATCCCATATTCTTGTTTTACTGCTCTCAGTGGAGTGGAAATGATAAATGTATGCGCATGAAATTAAAACTGTAAGGTGAGCTGGGAGAATTCCAATATAGCCTGTTCCTATCTCTCCCATTTTTGGGGTGAAAGGCTGCCCTCCCACCCTCCAAGCACCCACCCTGGGAGACTCATTTTTGTACTTACAGTCGTTTCTATTGTTTTCCCAAAGTTACAGATGAGGTCACCAAAATCACACACTGACAGGGAGCAGCAGGGAACCCTGAGTGGGCGGGGTCACCTGGGTGTCAGTGAACTGCAAGGTTCTGCCACCACCGAAGCAGGCAGTGGCTACCCCATTCCAGCTGACTGTTGGCCTTTCCTCCTCCAGGCCCTGTGCTGCCATACCTTCCGGTTTCCACTATTAGAAATCTGGGTTTTTAAATGTTGGTGACTAATCCAAATTAAAACAACAACAACAACAGCAAAAAAACACCTTGAGAGCAGACCAACCAGAACATATCTGTGGGCCAAGGTCGCTGGTATACTGCCTCTGTCTTTTGCTTTCTCAGACTAGAGCCTGAGAAATTACCTTAATACTTTCCTGTTTTCCTTTCTCATGTAGCTATGTGACAGTTGTTGACTGAAAGTGCCACAGACATTTAATGTAGGAGAGCTCTGGGCTTTTGTAGCTTATGTTTTTTTCCTCCCTGACTCTGTGCATCGCCTACTTTTACTTTTTAGCCTTTTCCTGTTGTACGCCTGGTCTCCCCAGATTCTTCTCCCTCTGCAGGGTCACTCCTGTAGGTTCCCGGGCCTCAAACCTGGCTGCCATGGGAACCAGGCTGGGGCATTTCCTGAGTGGCTGCCTTTTCATCTGAGTGGGTTCTTCTCCCACTTCTAGAACTCAGAGCCTCTAACTATTCCAGAATTCAGCACACTTCTCTTGGGTTGTCTCTTGTGCTCACATGTCTTCACTTCTCCAATGCCTGGGCCTCTCTCTCTCTCCCCTTTTAATTCATTCTCCCATTTCCTGACCAAAGCTCTCCTGGCTCATGGTCCAAACATTACAAATGATGAAACACATTATTAGTATTGTAATTCTAACATGAGATGTGTATTTTTATACATTCATCATTTTCACATATGATTGAATTAACAGATTGCAACATTCCACCATCATCAGACAATACCACGGTATCCCAACATGTAGGTAGCTAAGTGTTATTAACCCATATAAATAATTTTATTAAATACTGAGCAGGTACAAAGGAATACTACAATATACATGGAAGGTATTAAAAGTGACACCACAGCACACATATGTGAGTACTACTCACACACAAAAAACCATTTAACTAATGCTTTTTAAAGACCATTTAAAATGGCATTTACAACAGCAACAAAAATATAAAGTTCCTAGAAATAAATGTAATCAAAGATATGTGAGCACCTTATGTGTAAAAATGTAAAACTTTATTAAATGAAATTAAAGATCCTAACCCTAACCCTAACCCTAACCCTAACCCTAACCCTGTGTGTAAAGCAAAATGGTAGAATTGTATATATTGATTTCTTTAGCTACACTAATAATTCATCTGATTCTCTTGGGTTTTATATATGAAAAATGAAATTATCTGTAAATAATGACAGACTGTTTCTTCTTTTCTAGTCCTTATCTATTTATTTTCCTTACTATAATGTGCTGACTGGGACCTCTAGCACATTATGGTAAGGAAAATAATAATGTAAATAATGAGCATCTTTGTATTGTTCTTGATTTTAATGGAATTGTTTTCAGTTTTGCCATTATGTATGATGTTTTCTGTGTGCTTTTTGTAGGTTCTTTTTATCATATTCAGGAAGTTTCCCTCCATTTGCTTTGATTAAGTTTTCTTGATGACGAAGAGATGTTGAACTATATGGGATTTCTTCTTTATCTACGGAGGTGTGTGTTAGATATGAAGAGGTGTTGCCAGAGTCACCCTCACAAAAGGACTTCTTCTCTAGGTAAGGCCACGTGGGCAGCAGAGGACCTCTGTCAGTCAGATTTTATATGGCCCCCTGGCCCAGGCTCACCCCCTTTCCAGGGTAGCCTGTGTCCATGACTGAGCAAGGTGAGGAATGAAGGCCCAGTTCCCTCTGATGTGGGATAACTGCTGGTTGGCCAAGGTTTTGTGGGGTCTACACTGCAGTGCGAGTTGTCTCTCTGCCCAATCCTGCTGTTCCTTCCTTTCTTTCATGGGTGTGGATTTCTAATAAACATTCAACACCCCAAAGTCAGCTGCAGTGTCTACTCCTGGGGAACTCATTTTATAACAACATGAGTTTTTTTTTCCTTTTATTCTGCTCATGTAATGAATTATATTAATTGGTTTTTCTTATATTAAACCAAACTTGCATTTCTGTGATAAACTCAAATTTATCATTATTATCACATCATTATACATTGGTGGATTTTTTTAGTTATTATTCTTATTTTAGATCTTTATCATCTATAATTATGGGTGAAATTGACATTCCTTAGGTGTACTGTCCTTTTCTGCTTTTGTCATCAAGGGTTTTGCTACACTCATTAAATGAATTGGGAAGTTTTTCCTCTTTTTCTTTATTCTGGCAGAGTTTATGTCAGAATGTAATTTTTAAAATAAATTACCTGTAAATTTATCTATCTAGTGTTTTCTTAGGAGATTTTTTTTTCGTAGTCAGATTATTTAGTGTCCTTTATGAAACCTCTTTAAAGTGATAAGTCCCTAAAGAGAAAGAATTTCTGCAGTGATTCTCCTTAAACCAAACACAAGTAGAAAAAAGATATATGAGAAAGAATTCCCAAGTTGATCAACTGAGGCAAGGTTAATGGGCAACTCTACTGTGTGGTCCACCGTAGATAATTGTCTGGGGTTCCAGGTGGGCATTCTCATTCCTTTGCCCATACGGGGTATACCCATATGGGTATACCCCGTATGGACTTAGTGATGTTATGTTTCAGAAAATCTTCCCAGTGAGTATTGGGTTGAAGGCAGAAATTTCTTCCATCTTAAATTCATGAAATACATGCAGTGCACTAACCCAATACTTAGTGTAGGCATTGGGATATGTGGGCTCTAGTCTTGGTGCTGCTGAAACTGCTGACCTCAGGCCAGTGGTGAAACCCTTACGTGAGCTTCTTTATCTGTGATATGAGATGTTGTACTGAATGCTCTTGGGATATTCTAATCTACTGATTTGACTTATTTAATGGTTATGGGAAATCAGATTTTCCAAATACTTTGGAATCAATTTGGAATGTTACATGATTTTTAGGAATTTAACAGTTTTTACCTATGTTTGCACATTTTTTATAGTATTATAAAAGCTTTTTTATAGTATTCTTTTATAATTTTCCTTGGTGCTATATCTCCCTTTTCATTTGGGTTACTATTATTTGTACTTTCTCTTTCTTTTTTATGATGAACCATGTCAGATATTTATCTACTATGTCTTTTCTAAGAATCAGTTTTGGCTATGTTGATTTTATGTTTTTTATTTTGTCTATTTTTCCTTCTATCTATTTTTTTGGAGTGTGGTTAGAATTCTTTTTACCAAATTCTTAAACTATATGCTTATTAATTCATTAATTTTTAGCTTATCTTTTCTTTTTTTTTAAGCTTTTCTTCTTTTCTTATGTAAGCTCTTGAACCTATACAATCCCCTTTTAAGTATGATTTAGCTTCATCATATATATTTTGATATGCAATATTTTGATATATAGTAATTTAAACATTTTGTGGTTTATTTTTAACTTCCATGTTATTTAAAAGTGTGTTTTTGAATTTTCACACCTATGCAGTTTTTCTATTTATCATTCTGTTGTTGATATTTAACACAGTGGCATCATGGTCAGAGAATATGCTCTGAGTAAATGCTTTGTAATAATAGATGCTCTGTTTTTATTTCTACCAACTTGTTTTATGCTTTCTATTTGTCCTGCATTTTCTATATCTTTTTCCTTTCGTTTCTTCTTTTGGATTCACTTTCTTTCCTTCTTTCACCTTCCACCTTCATATTCTCATTTGAAAATTATACAGTCTAGGGGGAGGAGCAAGATGGCAGAAGAGTAGGAGACCTGGGTTTCGTCTGGTCCCAGGAATTCAGCTGGATAGGGATCAAACCATTCTGAACACCTACGAACTCAACAGGAGATCGAAGAAAAGAATAGCAGCAACTCTCTGCACAGAAAAGCGACCACTTTCTGGAAGGTAGGACGTGTGGAGAAGTGAATCCGAGGCGATATTCAGGAAGATAGACGGCGGGGGAGGGGGCCTCCGTCGGCCGCTTCTGGCAAGTGATAGAGCCGCGGAGCACAAAATCGGACCTTTTAGAAGTCGGCTCCGCTGAGGGACATCGCTCCAGTGGCTAAGCGGGGGTGGAATCCTCGCGGGACAGTGTGGTCTCAGGACCCTCGGGGTCACAGAAAGACCGGGGGTGCCTGAGTGCAGCTCCCAGGTATCGGAGCGGGGAAGCCGGCTGCAGAGACAGAGCCGAGGCACGGGCTCTCAGCTCGGGGTTGCCATAAACTGTGATCCACAGCCCAGTGGGGCCACTGCTCCTCCAGCAGGGACCCAACAAGCAGCAGAGCCGGGGAGACTCCCCTTCCTCCCCCATGAGGAGCAGCGCGGGAGCACACCACAGGGATCTGCTGGGTTTGGAGACTCCACAACTGGGTCTGGTGCCAGAGATAGAAACGCTTGGTCACAGGCCGGGTGAGCACGGAGTGTGGCCGGAGACCGGGGAGACGGGAGTGACTGACTGCTTTTCTCTGGGGGTGCACTGAGGAGCGGGGCCCCGAGTTCTCGGCTCCTCCAGGGTGGAGATTGGGAGGCCGCCATTTTCACTCTCGTCCTCCAAAGCTGTATGGAGAGCTTGCAGGGAACAAAAGCTCCCGAGAGCAAACCCGAGTGGATTACTTAGCCCAGGCCCAGGAAGAGCGGGGCAATTCTGCCTCCTGGAAAGACATTTGGGAACCACGGCAACAGGGCCCTCCCCCAGAAGATCAGCACGAACAGCCAGCAAGCCAAGACCAAGTTTACCGATCAGTGAGAACGGGAGAACTCCAGCGCTAGGGGAATACTGCACATAGAATTCATGGCTATTCCCCCCTGATTCTTAAGTCTTTCAAAGTTAATTTTTTTAATTTTCTTTTTTTCTTTTCCTTTTTCTTTTTTGAATTTTTCTTTTTCCCTTTTTCAACCAACATCTTATCAATCCCTTTTTTAAAAATCTTTTTTATTTTTCATTTTTAGAGTCATATTCTATCCCTTCATAGTAGTTACCCTTATTTTTGGTATATATATAAGTTGTTCTCTCTTTAAAATTTTGGGATACAGTTTCTTCTAACAGACCAAAATATACCCAAAATCGCTAGTGTATGGCTTTGTTCTAGTCTCCTGCCTTATCACATTCTCACCCTTTTTAAAAAAAAATTTCCCTTCTTTCTTTTTTCAATCAACTTCTTATCTTATCAATTCCTTTTATAAAATCTTTTGTAATTTTCATCTTTACAGTCATATTCCATCCTTTCATCATATTTACCCTTATTTTTGTACATATATAAGCTTTTCTTTCTTTACAATTTTGGGAAGCACTTTCCTCTAACAGATCAAAATACACCCAAAATCTAGTGTGTGGCACTGATCTATTCACCAGCCTGATCATATTTGATCATATACTTTTTTTTTCTTTTTTCTTTCTTTCCCTTTCTTTTCCCCTGGTTACAGGTCTCTTCTGATTTGTTTAGTGTATATTTTTCTGGGGTTGTTGTTACCCTGTTAGCATTTTGTTCTCTCATTCATCTATTCTCCTCTGGGCAAAATGACAAGATGGAAAAAATCACCTAAAAAAAAGAACAAGAGGCAGTACTGACTGCCAGGCACCTAATCAATATGGACATTAGTAAGATGTCAGAACTAGAGTTCAGAATGATGATTATAAAGATACTAGCTGGGCTTGAAAAAAGCATGGAAGATTTTAGAGAAACCCTTTCTGGAGAAATAAAAGAACTAAAATCTAACCAAGTTGAAATAAAAAAGGCTATTATAAGGTGTAATAAAAATGGAGTCTCTAACTGCTAGGATAAATGAGGCAGAAGAGAGAATTAGTGATATAGAAGACCAAATGATGGAAAATAAAGGAGCTGAGAAAAAGAGAGATAAACAACTACTGGATCATGAGGGCAGAATTCAAGAGATATGTGATACCATAAGATGAAACAATATTAGAATAATTGGGATCCCAGAAGAAGAAGAAAGACAGAGAGAGGGGTAGAAGGTATATTGGAGCAAATTATAGCAGAGAACTTCCCTAATTTGGGGAAAGAAACAGGCATCAAAATCCAGGACGCACAGAGAACCCCCCTCAAAATCAATAAAAATAGGTCAACACCCTGACATCTAATAGGAAAACTTACAAGTCTCAGAGACAAAGAGAAAATCCTGAAAGCACCTTGGGAGAAGAGATCTGTAACCTACAATGGTAGAAACATTAGATTGGCAACAGACCTATCCACAGACCTGGCAGGCCCGAAAGTACTGGCATGATATATTCAGAGCACTAAATGAGAAAAATATGCACCAAGAATACTATATCCAGCTAGGCTGTCATTGAAAATAGAAGGAGAGATAAAAATCTTCCAGGACAAACAAAAACTAAAGGAATTTGCAAACACAAAACCAGCCCTGCAAGAAATATTGAAAGGGATCCTCTAAGCAATTAATTAAAATTAAAGAAGAATTAAAAAAATTCATGGAAACCAATGAAAATGAAAACACAACTGTTCAAAATCATTGGGATACAGCAAAGGCAGTCCTAAGAGGAAAGTATATAGAAATACAAGCCTTTCTCTAGAAACAAGAAAGGTCTCAAATACACAACCTAACCCTACACCTAAAGGAGCTGGAGAAAGAATAGCAAATAAAGCCTAAACCCAGCAGGAGAAGAGAAATCATAAAGATCAGAGCAGAAATCAATGAACTAGAAACCAAAAGGACAGGAGAACAGATCAACGAAACTAGGAGCTGGTTCTTTGAAAGAATTAATAAGATTGATAACCCCCTGGCCAGACTTACCAAAAAGAAAAGAGAAAGGACCCAAGTAAATAAAATCATGAATGAAAGAGGAGAGATTACAACCAACACCAAAGAAATATAAACAATTATAAGAACATATTATGAGCAACTATATGACAGCAAATTAGATAACCTGGAAGAAATGGATGCATTCCTAGAGATGTATCAACTACCAAACTGAACCAGGAAGAAATAGAAAACCTGAACAGACCTATAACCACTAAGGAAATTGAAGCAGTCATCAAAAATCTCCCAACAAACAAGAGCCCAGGGCCAGATGGCTTCCCAGGGGAATTCTATCAGACATTTAAAGAAGAATTAATACCTATTCTTCTGAAACTGTTGCAAAAAATAGAAATGGAAGGAAAACTTCCAAACTTGTTTTATGAGGCCAGCATTACCTTGATCCCAAAACTAGACAAAGACCTCACCAAAAAGGAGAATTACCAATATTCCTGATGGACATGGATGCAAAAATTCTCACCAAAATACTAGCCAGTAGGATCCAACAGTACATTAAAAGGATTGTTCACCACAACCAAGTGGGATTTATCCTTGGGCTGCAGGGTTGGTTCAACATATGCAAATCAATCAATGTGATACAATACATTAATAAGAGAAAGAACAAGAACCATATGATCCTCTCCATAGATGCAGAAAAAGTATTTGACAAAGTACAGCATCCTTTCTTGATCAAAACTCTTCAGAGTATAGGGATGTAGGTATATTGATACCTCAATATCATAAGAGCCATCTATGAAAAACCCACAGCAAATATCATTCTCAATGGGGAAGAACTGAGAGCTTTCCCTTTAAGGTCAGGAACACGGCAGGGATGTCCACTATCATCACTGCTATTCAACATAGTATTAGAAGTCCTAGCCACAGCAATAAGAAAACAAAAAGAAATCAAAGGCATCCGAATCAGCAAAGAGGAAGTCAAACTCTTGACTCTTTTCATATGTTATGATACTTTATGTGGAAAAACAAAAAGACTCCACCCCAAAACTGCTAGAACTCATACAGGAATTCAGTAAAGTGGCAGGATATAAAATCAATGCACAGAAATCAGTGGCATTCCTATACACCACCAACAAGACAGAAGACAGAGATATTAAGGAGTCAATCCCATTTACAATTGCACCCAAAACCATAAGATACCTAGGAATAAATCTAACCAAAGAGGCAAAGGATCTATACTCCGAAAACTATAAAATACTCATGAAAGAAATTGAGGAAGACACAAAGAAATGGAAAAACGTTCCATGCTCATGGATTGGAAGAACAAATATTGTGAAGATGTCAATGCTACCTAGAGCAATCTACACATTTAATGCAATCCCTATTAAAATACCATTCACTTTTTTCAAAGAAATGGAATAAATAATCCTAAAAATTGTATGGAACCAGAAAAGACTCCGAATAGCCAGAGAAATGTTGAAAAAGGAAAGCAAAGCTGGTGGCATCAGAATTCCAGCTCTATTACAAAGCTGTCATCGTCAAGAAAGTATGGTACTGGCACAAAAACACACACATAGATCAATGGGATAGAATACAGAGCCCAGAAATGGACCCTCAACTCTATGGTCAACTCATCTCCGACAAAGCAGGAAAGAATGTCCAGTGGAAAAAAGACAGTCTCGTCAACAAATGGTGTTTGGAAAAGTGGACAGCCACATGCAGAAGAATGAAACTGGACCATTTCCTTACACCACACACAAAAATAGACTTAAAATGGTTGAAAGACTTAAATGTGGGACAGGAGTCCATCAAAATCCCAAGGAGAACACAGGCAGCAACCTCTTCAACCTCAGCTGCAGCAATGTCTTCCTAGAAACATTGCCAAAGGCAAGGGAAGCAAGGGCAAAAATGAACTATTGGGACTTCATCCTGATAAAAAGCTTTTGCACAGGAAAGGAAACATTCAACAAAACCAAAGGACTACCAACAGAATGGGAGAAGATATTTGCAAATGACATATCTGATAAGGGGCTAGTATCCAAGCTCTATAAAGAACATATCAAACTCAACACATAAAGAACAAACAATCCAATCAAGAAATGGGCAGAAGACATTAACAGACATTTCTGCAAAGAAGACATCCAAATGGCCAACAGACACATGAAAAAGTGCTCAACATCACTTGGCATCAAGGAAATCCAAATCAAAACCTCAATGAGCTACCACCTCACACCAGTCCAGAATGGCTAAAATTAACAAATCAGGAAATGACAGATATTAGCAGTGATGCGGAGAAATGGGAACCCTCCTACACTGTTGGTGGGAATGCAAGCTGGTGCAGCCACTCTGGAAAACGGTATGGGGGTTCCTCAAAAAGTTGAAAATAGAGCTCCCTGTGACCCAGCAATTGCACTACTGGGTATTTACCTCAAAGATACAAATGTAGTGGTCTGAAGGGGTACGTACACCCCAATGTTTATAGCAGCAATGTCCACAATAGCCAAACTATGGAAAGACACAAGATGTTCATCAACAGATGAATGGATAAAGAAGATGATATATATATTATATATATATAATATTCCACACAATGGAATATTATACCAATCATCAAAAGGAATGAAATCTTCCCATTTACAATGATGTGGATGGAACTGAGCAAAATAAGTCAATCAGAGAAAGACATGTGTCATATGATCTCACTGAAATGAATTCTTAATCTCAGGAAACATACTGAGGGTTACTGGAGTGGTGGGCGGTGGGAGGGATGGGGTCGCTGGGTGATAAGACATTGGGGAGGGTATGTGCTATGGTGAGCACTGTGAATTGTGCAAGACTGTTGAATCACAGACCTGTACCTCTGAAACAATTAACACATAATATGTTAAAAAAAAAAGATAGTAGGAAGGGAAAAATGAAGGGGGGGAATCAGAGGCGGTGACGAACCACTAGAGACTATGGACTCTGAGATTCAAACTGAGGGTTCTAGAGTGGAGGGGGCTGGGGGGCTGGGTTAGCCTGGTGATGGGTATTAAAGAGGGCATGTACTGAATGGAGCACTGAATTATTATATGGAAACAATGAATCACGGAACACTGCATCAAAAACTAATGATGTAATGTATGGTGATTAACAGAACATAATAAAAAAAAGAAAATTATATAGTCTATTTGTTTTAGTAGGTCAATGTATGTACATTCTTAGTGTTGCCTAAAATGAGTATGTTTACTCTCCAGAATAATACATGAACCTGAGGATACTTCAATTTTGGCTATCTCCCATCTGCTTTATATTCTATTGTTGGACTATATTTCAGTTTTTTATTTTCAATTTAGATGATATTGTTGTGTTATGTAGTTGTTGAGATTTGTCCACATATATACTCTGTCCTTTTTGTATTACTCTATTTTACATTTTGATCTTCCTAACAGTTTTGTTTTTTCTTTCTGTCTGGAGTACATCCTTTAGAATTTCCTTTTAGAGGGTCTATATTGCCAAACTTAGTTTTTGTTTGTTTGAAAATATCTGTGTTTCACCCTTGATGTTTTTAAATACTTTACAATATTTGCTTGAAGTTCAATTTCTTAGAATTTTAAAGATATTGTTCCACTGCCTTCTGGCTTCCATTGTTGATATTGAGGGATCTGCCATCAGTTTGATGTCAGGTTCTCTGTAGGTAATTTATTTTTTCTCTTTAGACTTATTTTAATATAATATTTTTCTTTAGTATCTTCAAATTTCTTCATGATATGTTTAAATCTGGATTTTAAAAACTTACACTTCTGGACATTAACTACATTTCCTCAGCTTCATTTATTATCTTACTTCAATTCTGGAAGACTCCCAGTCATTCTCTCTTTTTATTTTTTATCTCTTTCATTCATTCTTTCCTGTTGGATATCTTATTAGAATATGGTAGACTTTTTCATTCTATCCTCTGTGATTTTTAACTTCTGATTTACTTTTGGTATTATTTTGTCTATTTGTGCTTCATTGTGAATATCTTCAAATCTGTCTTCTAGTTTGCTGATTCTTTCTTACTATGTCTAATTTGTCATTGATTTCAAGCAAGGATTTTAAAATTTCATGAATTAGAATTTTCATTCTCAGTTTAGTTTTTCAAAATTGCTCCATTTATTTTATATTTACTTTCTTCTCATATATTTTCTTTTATATCTTGAAACTTGTTAAATATCCTTATTTTATAATCCAAACTTGATAATTTTAGTGTGTAAGATCTTTATAGGTCTGATTTCTTGTAGTTCTTGTTTCTTTGTGTGTTTTGTGATATTATTCTATGGATCGTGAGCCTATATTCCTCAGAAAATTATTTGATTGGATTTTTGTAGTCTGAGAGAAATTCACATCTCTCCGAATAGAACTTGTGTTTGTTTCTAATGGATGTTTAATGATACTACTTAGGTAGGAAACTAAGTAATTAGGTTGAAGTTTTTTGGTCACAAAGGTAGTGTTAGAACTCAGGTGAGAAGCATGTGCAGTTGCTGGTGGTAATAATGAAATAACAGAGGAGACCAATGTCCACGTTGAGAATGTTAAATTCCCTTTCTGTCCCCTTCTGAAAGGAATGTTTATTTCTATTTTACTCTTAAATAGGCCTATGGAGTCCAACTTACACAGGTATCTTCCATTAAACAACTCTAGGTAGCTCTAGGACTGTTTTCTTTCTTCTTTCATAACCGAGGCTTAAGATCATAAGGTTAATTTGATGACCTCAGGGTGAAAATCTTCCTCAGTGTTCTATTCACCTTTCTCGATTCCAGCTTTCACTTCTTTTTTCCTGCTCTGAAGAGTCCTTATTTGCTTGCCAGGTCAGTGATGAAATTTAAAAGATTTTTTTTGGTTTTTTAATATATAGTATTCAGTATTTTTTTATTTTATCAGTGGGAGGGCTGTTCATAGTATCTGTCCCACCATACTGTTGGAAAATAAATCCAGTTATTCCCATGTTTAAAGATGAGGAAATTCAAGTTCAGAGAGGTCAAATGTTTGCCACAGGTCATGGGACTTGAAGGTGTCAAGGTTGAGGATTGTTGATCCCATGCTTGTTGTTCCTGTCATTTCCTGGCTCTCTGAAAACTGCAACCATCAGTTTAAAAGACTATACTTAAGGGCGCCTGGGTGGCTCAGTTGGTTAAGTGACTGCCTTCAGCTCAGGTCATGATCCTGGAGTCCCAGGATCAAGTCCCGCATCGGGCTCCCTGCTCAGCGGGGAGTCTGCTTCTTCTTCTGACCTTCCCCCCTCTCATGTACTCTCTCTCTCTCATTCTCTCTCTCAAATAAATGAATAAAATCTTTAAAAAAAATAGACTATACTTAATAAACATACAACTACAGAGATCATTTTTAAATAAGATTTTAAAGCATTTTTCCTATTTGGAAAGGTGTTCACAATTTGATTCTTTTTAAAAAAGTTTTTATTTAAATTCCAATTAGTTAACATATAGTGTAATCTTAGTTTTAGGTGTACAATACAGAGATTCAACTCTTCCATGCAACACCCGGAGCTCATCACAAGTGCATACCTCAATCCCCATCATCTATTTAACCCATTCTCCAACCAGCACAATTTAATTCTTAAACAGTCTTTTATGACGAAAACAAAGTAGGCATTAATATTTTTAAATTTGGAGACAGACACACCTTAGGATAATGCACGAGGGTTTTTTTTCCAAGTCAATGTTGGGAAGTTTGGAAGTAGCTTTTAATTTTCAAATAATTTAGATGGAAATATTGAAAATAATGCGTGATGATCAATATGTAATTTTGGTGTTCTCCCTTGGAGAGTAAGAAGCAAATTATGCAGGTATGTTTTCTAAATAACCAATAACTTGGCAGTTTTTTAAAAGTAAAGCTTTGTGTCTTTGAGGAGCACTTCATATTGAAGAATGTGCTAGATGATTCCTTTGGCACATGTCTAGATTTAAAGCGAACTTTTCTTTCCTTAGATAATTCTGTGAACACTGATCAGAGCATATGAGATGAGGAAAAAGGAACAGCCAATTCCATGTCCCTGATGTCTGGGTGCCAGTTGGTACAGTTGCTACTTTTGGTATAACCCTATAATATGAAAAGGCAATTATAGGATAATTTGAGATGGGAACAGGTGAAGCTCAAATAATTTCAGTTTGAGGAAAGATGAGTGAATGGCAGCTCTTCCGAGCAGCCCTGGCACAGTTACTGTAGTGTTTGGACAGGCATGTCTCCTAATGTGATTTCATTATGCTCAGGTTAAAAACTTAGGTTTTAGATCAACAATGTGCAAATTTGGTTTGTCACCTGTGTTCAAAAAAGAGATGACAGAATTCCAGCAGGAGAGCTTCAGTGTTTGCCAAGAGCACCAGCAGAAACATTGTTCTGTTTACGTCTCTCATAGAACAATAGGTCTGACTAGAAATGTGAAATTATTTGTATTAGAGAATAAGGAATGGCTACATTTCAGGAATACTCTTGAAACAGTACTCTTCATGTGTACACATCTTTGCATGCTTACTTTTTTAAAAGTAAGCTTTGATCTCCATTTGGTGGTTGTAGCCTATCCAGGACTTTGTGATTTTTGTACTAATTGTACTCAAAGTGAATGAATCACAGAAAAATATTCAATGCTGATCCCACTCAGCTGATGCCATAATCACCGGCACTGCAAAGGGTAGGGAACAAATCCTACAGCCTGATTTGTCCTTGTCAGAAGAGCAACAATGCTTAGGAATAAACCTCAAAATTATACATGACTCTAAAAAGAGCAATTTGTCAAGCGTTTCATTGGCACAAATTGAAATGAAATGAGGTCTTAGGCTCTTGAGGTCACTTTGCAATAGGAAGAATTCATTATCTAACTGTACACAGAGGAAAACGCTTCACAGTTGTATTTGCTTGTAAAGGATGAGTGCCCACACCTAGAGTCAAAGCAGCAGAGGTCCCTTACAAGGAATAAACTACATGAAAGCAGAGATTCAAGTGTCCCTGGCTCATAGATTCTTCCTTTTTTCTCCTGGTCAGAGCTGCTTTGTGGCATATTGCTCAATGGAATGAGGGAAATACTTGGGGAGCTTTTTGTTGTTAATACAAAATCATTTGTGCAGGTCCTGCTAAGTTGTCTACTGGAAGCACAATGCAGTCTTATATGTCTTCTCCCCTTGAGGTGGGAGGACTTTATTCCCCATCGTTCTCCATATTCCATATTATTCTGAAATGTACAATTTCTCTTAAGGCATTTTATGACATTTTCCCCATTATGTGGAACAGGTGCAGCCTTGAACATTTAACAGCTCATTTGGTGGTTAGAGATGGGGCATTGGTTTCAGTTTAAAAAGTGGAGAGAAAGGAAGCTTATGTTGAACACATCAATTCTGAGGATTGCATTTTTCAATATATTTATAAATAACTAGGAACAGAGAATTAATTATTACATTTTCTGTCAGGCAGAGTTGGTTACAGCTCAGAAGATAACAAAAAAAAAAATCAAAGTCATTTAAAATGAAAGCAAAAAATAGCATGGCTAAGGAGAATGGTTTTAACTGAGGGTGGGGCAAGGAAGTAGATGTGGAGATGTACTCCCTTAATCTCTTTCAACAGCTGACCCCTCCCCAAAGTCACACATCAGGAGAAAAGGGCTAGAGAGGCCCACATGTCAGGTTAGGGGCCATTTTTTCACTCCTAATTATTTCCTCTCATTCAATCAAGTCTCCTAGCCTTTTAAGTTTTTTTTTTTTAAGTTTTTTTTCTGATAATGTGGCCTCTAATTTATTCTCTTTCTCACCTTTTTATGGCTGCCTGTTGATAGGAATTGCATTGAATCTGTAGATCACTTTGGGTAGTACGGACATCTTAACAATATTAAGTCTTCCAGTCCATGAACATGGGATGTCTTTCCATTTATTTTTGTCTATTAAATTTCTTTCAGCAGTGTCTTCTTATCAAGTGTTGTTCTCAAGTGTTGTTATAGGTGACTGCGTGTTTGTGCTGTAGTTTTCTTGAGTGGTGGGTGACTTTGGACATGATGGTGATGGCCTTCACTGAGATACAGGGTATATGAAGAGAAGCAGTCTGCAGGGCTTGGGGAAGACCATGAGCCAACTGCTGGCCCTGCTGAGTTTTAAGTACTAGTGTGGCATCTACAAAATGCACTTGGATGCAGAGATTTAGAACTAGACATTGATGATAGATAAGACTGTCAGAGTGGGTTGAAGATGCTTAGGAAATGTATTTACAGAGAGATAGAGAAAAAAAAATCAGTTTTCCTTTCCTCTCTCTTCTCTCAGTAATAAATGATCCAAGTGACACATATTCCAACCCTCTAACCCTGCTTCTACTTTGATTACAAACCATAGCAGCCAACAGGAAAGGGGGGGACATTAAAAGGAAAATTCAGACAAACAGCACTAAGTGTCAAGGTAACAAAAGCATAGATACCTGCTTACTGCTTCCTTCTAGCTGCCTGAAAACCATATTGAATAATCACATTTCATCCTGTAAGATCTCCCTGCCAGGGCTTGTAAGTCATGTGATTCTTTTCTCATTTCCCCTGACAGAAAGAACTTTGGCCTTGAAGGCTTGGTGGAGGAAGAGACTCAACTCCATTTCTTCTTGTCTGATCATTTTTTCATTATTCTTTCTGGTCCTCAGTTCAATGGACAGGCCCAGATGATTTCATGAAGGCCTCTTTTCTTGCCCAATAGAATCCAATTCCCTAAAAGACCACATAAGGCATTTAAAAGTGGCACAGATTATCTCCAGCCTAGAATGATTTAAATGTGATTTGGCACTAAAGGAGGAGGCTAGAGTGGGTGGGCAACCAGCTCAGTCATTCAGTCAGTGAAGTGAGATGACAGTAAAGTGTGTGAGCCCCTTCAGCTTCCCCCAGCCCCTCCCCTCAAGGAGTTGGTAGAATTTCTTAATTCCTAAGTATTTCTTGGTATAATTCACAACAATCATTTTCTTCTGATTTAGTTATGAAGGGGATGGAAGAGATGTGACAGTGGTGATCATCTTCCCCATAGCACTTCTGATCATGGAATATTATATTTTATATCTGCCTATTTTGTCCACAACTTTGCAGTGCGGACAACAGTGCCTAGCACATGTTAGTCACTCAGGAGAGAGTCACTGAAGTAATTTTTATGGTCAGATCAGGTATTGGATATGTGTTCATTTTGGTTTAGAAAATGTGATAATTGTGGCCACATGACTTTGCATTAAACACATTTACTAACACATTTTATTTTGTAGTGGCTTTGTGATGTTTCCTAATTCCTTAAGTTTAACATTGGATCTCAGGTCTGGCATTGGATACTGCTGTCAGATGTGAAAGGATCGTGATGGTGTTTGTTTGCTTGTTTTTTTGTTTGTTTTTGTTTTTCTTTTTGGCAAGCTTGATTGAGACCTTGCATTTATTGTTACTTGTCTGGTCTACAAAGAGAACTGGATAATTGACAGTTGTATTCAAGTCCTAGAAGAATTCAGAGAGCTGGTGATTAGGGGTGCCTTCTAGCTGTCACTTTGATTTCAGTGGGATTGTACTTCAGTGCTTTGCCTAGAAACATTAGGAGAGAGACAGTTTTCCTTTACAGGCTCCCTGTAGAAAAACTCCACCAGTGTGGAGAAGAAAAAAAAAATGACACCTACTGACTTACTTTTCATCTGGAATTAATACAATCAGTGAAGTCTAAAGAAGGTAGATTAGGCATGTTTTCATTTCAGTGAAATCAAGCTTTTCAAAGCTTTTGAGCTACTAATCCTGCTCCCTCCTTTCTGCTACTTTTCCTCTTTTCTCCAGTGCAGTGTCTGCCTCAAAGCTACATCTCTGCCATGAGCAGAACAATCAGAGGCGAGGTGAAAATGCAAAGCGTGACGATCGAACACTGTTACTTCACACAGAGCCGCAGATCTAAGATGGGTTTGCAGTGGTGTCTTATCCTGATTACCAACACAGCCAGAAAGTGGAAATGAAAGGGACCAGGCTGGATTAACCTGAGCCTCCTTGGTCGCTATGGAACTTGGTCTAGACAGGTGAAACCCTTAAAGAAAGTCAGACACTAGGAAATGGAGGAGGTATGACTTTTTTCTGTGTGGTCAAGACCAGTGTCCATTTATCCTCTCGTGGTTTTTGGAAATGACTTTACCCTGACAACTGAGAGGAATGGAGTTGGGGGTTGGGGAAGTGGGGAAATGCTCTGTGGATCAGGTGCTCTGGCTTGCTAAGTAGGTTCAATTCAGAGAGTGTGGAAGGAAATACTGTTAAATAGTAGAAGAGGTGACTATGAATCCCACAGCAGAGCTAGAAAGAAAACAAGGTGCTGTATTTAGGAACTCCTAGTTGTTTAAATCAACATCAGACAATTTTAGCTTTCTTTATTGTGGAAATTGGGCTCCCTGCTCAAATTGAGGATACCAACAGCATGGAAGAAAATCCTAACTTGGAAAATGTGTTGGCCTGTGTATTATCGAAAATGATCTTTTAAACATCCGCTCCTTGGATTGGGTAGACAGTCTTCCACCAGATTTAAAAATGGTCTCAGTTTTCAGAGCCAAAGAAGGAGTTTGCTTTGTGGATTTCAGTTCCTTTCCTTCTAATCTTTATCTGGGGGTCTCAGGACATCTTAACTTCTTGCTGCCTCTCTGACTTGGCATGCCACCAAAATTAATTCGAAAAAGGTGAGATAGATGGAGTTGGCAGGGATTCTATTAATTTGAGATCTGCTCCCCAAAGACAGAGGGCTGCATGCCTCTCCCTTGTTAGATTCAAATTCTGTGTGGCAGTTCAGAGGCAGTTCGGATGGTTCTCTTTCGGAACCATCTACCTACTGAAAAGGCCTGACTAAGAGGAGGTGTATAGCTTGTGCTAGGACTCTTAGGGTAATGAAGTAGTAATGTCTAACCGTGGGAGGTAGTGCAGTGAGCAGTCAGGGGCTCAGGCACTGGTGCCATTCTGTTTGGGTTTGTATCCCCACCATGGGTCCTTGGGCCTTTGGGCAAGTTACTTAGTGTCCGGTTGGTCATTGGAGGTGGGCCGTCCCGAGAAAGGGAGTGACTTTAGTCAAGGCAGTTCTCATTCACCCAAGGAAGGGTCTTAGCAGTAGAGGGCCAGGATTCTGTGGTCTTTCCCGACCCTTACTTACTCTCCCCAGCGGAGGGAGGGAGAGTGACTTAATTGTATTGGTGACTTAGAAGGAGGTGAGAGGCGTGGCATTCCATTCTTTCTTTCTTTCTTTCTTCTTTAGGGGAAGACGTGCTTATAAAGTACCTGCATTCGCCTCCCAGAGGGAATCCTGTGCTGGTGCAGCACTTCCTACAACTGAGTGTGTAAATTTAATTGTGGAATTCGGGGTCATGAAGCCCACTGGCTCACAAATGTAAATCACTTTTCTCCAATGTCAGCTTCATAATAATGATAATAATTTATCGTCAGTAAAATGTGGTTACTGTGTTTGGATTCTATCTGTCTTATTCTTATCTTATTCCCAATTTGAATCTGATTGGTTCAAAGCCCAGGTGGGGACGAGGGATGTCATTTGTCAGTCTCTACTCAATTATAAAGGTCAGGTTTAAGGTTTCCTCATGCATTAACTCCAGACCCAGATCATGGCATACTAGATGGATCTGCATTTATTCATAAACTTTGTGTGTGTGTATGTGTGTGTGTTTCTTCCAAAAAGAAACTCTTGAGAGGCAGGAATTAGGGAGGAACTGCTAATTTGAGTAGATCCGCTTTAATTCAGCTGAACAAATTTTTATTAATCTCCTGAGATGGGGTAGTTGGTGCACCAGGCGCAGAGGACACAGATTAATAGGACATGCCCAAGGACCTTTGGATCCTACAAAAGATAGTGGCATAGGGGAGTAGAGGGAGGGTCAATCAGGGGTCAGGGTAGAAGAGTGGTTATCCTTTTTCTGTATTTATAACACTTCTGAATGAACAGCACTTGGGTTAGGCTTTAGGGTCAAGTATCACCCCAGTGATAAGGATAATCTAGTCTGATGTTCTTCCTCCCATGTCAAGGTTATATAGAATAATCCTATCATTGTACAGAGATGAGAGATAAAGAGTATGTGCTTTGGAGTTTTATTAGGGTAAGTGACTTATCTCCTATGTGTTTCTTTTTTAAAAATTTTTTATTGTTATGTTAATCACCATATATTACATCATTAGTTTTTGATGTAGTGTTCCATGATTCATTGTTTGTGTATAACACCCAGTGCTCCATGCAGAACGTGCCCTCTTTAATACCCATCACCAGGCTAACCCATTCCCCTACCCTCCTCCCCTCTAGAACCCTCAGTTTGTTTTTCAGAGTCCATCATCTCTCATGGTTCGTCTCCCCCTCCGACTTACTCCCCTTCATTCTTCCCCTCCTGCTATCTTCTTCTTTTTTTTTTCTTAACATATGTTGCATTATTTGTTTCAGAAGTAAGATCTGTGATTCAACAGTCTTGGCACAATTCACAGTGCTCACCATAGCACATACCCTCCCCAATGTCTATCACTCAGCCACCCCATCCCTCCCACCCCCCACCACTCCAGCAACCCTCAGTTTGTTTCCTGAGATTAAGAATTCCTCATATCAGTGAGGTCATATGATACGTGTCTTTCTCTGATTGACTTATTTCGCTCAGCATAACACCCTCCACTTCCATCCATGTCGTTGCAAATGGCAAGATCTCATTCCTTTTTATGGCTGCATAATATTCCATTGTGTATATATACCACATCTTCTTTAACCATTCGTCTGTCGACGGACATCTTGGCTCTTTCCACAGTTTGGCTATTGTGGACATTGCTGCTATAAACATTGGGGTGCATGTACCCCTTCGGATCCCTACATTTGTATCTTTGGGGTAAATACCCAGTAGTGCAATTGCTGGATCCTATGATAGCTCTATTTTCAACTGTTTGAGGAACCTCCATACTGTTTTCCAGA
>NW_027397092.1:4449275-4506585 GCF_003265705.2 Callorhinus ursinus | reverse complement strand
GGGCATAGATATTTACAATTGTTAGATCTTCTTGTTGGTTAGACCCTTTAAGTAAGATATAGTGTCCTTATTCATCTCTTATTACAGTCTTTGTTTTAAAATCTAATTTGTCTGATATAAGAATTGCCACCCCAGCTTTCTTTTGGTGTCCATTAGCATGGTAAATGGTTTTCCACCCCCTCACTTTCAATCTGGGGGTGTGTTTGGGTCTAAAATGAGTCTCTTGCAGACAGCATATGGATGGGTCTTGTTTTTTAATCCAATCTGATAGCCTCTGTCTTTTGATTGGGCATTTAGCCCACTTACATTCAGGGTAACTATTGAAAGATATGAATTTAGTGCCTTTGTATTGCCTGTAAGGTGACTGTGACTGTATATTGTCTGTGTTCCTTTCTGATCTATGCTGCTTTTAGGCTCTCTCTTTGCTTAGAGGACCCCTTTCAATATTTCTTGGAGGGCTGGCTTCGTGTTTGCAAATTCCTTTAGTTTTTGTTTGTCCTGGAAGCCTTTTACCTCTCCTTCTATTTTCAATGACAGCCTAGCTGGATATAGTATTCTTGGCTGCATATTTTTCGCGTTTAGTGCTCTGAAGATATCATGCCAGTCCTTTCTGGCCTGCCAGGTCTCTGTGCATAGGTCTGTTGCCAATCTAATATTTCTACTATTGTAGGTTACAGATCTCTTCTCCCGAGTGCTTTAAGGATTTTCTCTTTGTCTCTGAGACTCGTAAGTTTTACTATTAGATGTCGGGGTGTTGACCTATTTTTACTGATTTTGAGAGGGGTTCTCTGTGCCTCCTGGATTTTGATGCCTGTTTCCTTCCCCACATTAGGGAAGTTCTCTGCTATTATTTGCTCCAATATACCTTCTGCCCCTCTCTCTCTTTCTTCTTCTTCTGGGATCCCAATTATTCTAATGTTGTTTCGTCTTATCGTATCGCTTATCTCTCGAATTCTGCCCTCGTGATCCTGTAGTTGTTTATCTCTCTTTTTCTCAGTCTCTTTATTTTCCATCATTTGGTCTTCTATATCACTGATTCTCTCTTCTGCCTCATTTAACCTAGCAGTTAGTGCCCCCATTTTTGGTTGCACTTCATTAATAGCCTTTTTGATTTCAACTTTGTTAGATTTCAGTTCTTGTATTTCTCCAGAGAGGGTTTCTCTAATAACTTCCATGCGTTTTTCAAGCCCAGCTAGTATCTTTAAAGTCATGATTCTGAACTCTAGGTCCAACATCGTACTAATGTCCATATTGAGTAGGTCCCTGGTAGACATTACTAACTCTTGTTCTTTTTGCTGAGGTGATTTTTTTCATCTTGTCATTTTGTCCAGAGGAGAACAGATGAATGAGAGAACAAAATGCTACCAGGTTAACAACGTCTCCAGCAAATATACTCTATACAAATCAGAAAAGACCTGGAACCAGGGGAAAAGAAAGGGAAGGAAAGAAAAAAGAGAGAGGAAAAAAAAAGAAAAAGAAAAAAAGATAAAAACAAACAAAAACAGAACAAAACAAAAGAAAACAATATAATCACATATGATCAGGCTAGTGCATAGATCAGTGCCACACACTAGATTTTGGGTGTATTTTGGTCTGTTAGAAGAAAGTGCCTCCTAAAATTTTAAAGGAAGAAAGACTTATATATGTACAAAATAAGGGTTGATACAATGAAGGGATGGAAGATGACTGTAAAGATGAAAATTATAAAAGGTTTTATAAACAGAATTGATAATATAAGAAGTTGTTTGAAAGAAGAGAGAAATAATTAAAAAAAAAAAAGAAAAAAAGGAGAGACTGTGATCAGGCAGGAGACTAGAACAAAGCCAGACACTAGTGATTTAGGGTATATTTTGATCTGTTAGAAGAAACTGTATCTCAAAATTTTAAAGAGAGAAGAACTTATATATTTATGCCAAAATTAAGGGTAACTACTATGAAGGGATAAAATATGACTCTAAAAATGAAAAATAAAAAATGTTTTTTAAAAAAAGGGGTTGATAAGATGTTGGTTGAAAAAGGGAAAAAGAAAAATTCAAAAAACAAAACAAAACAAAAAACAGTTAAAAAAATTAACTTTGAAAAACTAATGAATCATGGTAAAAAAGCCATGAATTCTATGTGCAGTATTCCCCTAGCGCTGGAGTTCTCCCATTCTCATTGATCGGTAAACTTGGTCTTGGCTTGCTGGCTGTTCGCGCTGATCTTCTGGGGGAGGGGCCTGTTGCCGTGGTTCCCAAATGTCTTTGCCGGAGGCGGAATTGCCCTGCCCTTGTCGGTCCGGGCTAAGCAAGCTGCTCGGGTTTGCTCTCAGGAGCTTTTGTTCCCTGCAAGCTCTCGGTACAGCTTTGGAGGACCAGAGTGAAAATGGTGGCCTCCCACTCTCTGCCCAGAGGAGCTGAGAACTCAGGGCCCCGCTCCTCAGTGCACCCCCAGAGAAAAGCAGTCACTCCCGTCTCCCCGGTCTCCAGCCGCACTCCGTGCTCACTCGGCCTGTGACCGAGCATTTCTATCTCTGGCACCTGACCCCGTGTGGAGTCTCCAAACCCAGCAGATCCCTGTGGTGTGCTCCTGCACCGCTCCTCCCCGGGGGAGGAAGGGGAGTCTCCCCGGATCTGCCGCTTGTTGGGTCCCTGCTGGAGGCACAGTGGCCCAAGTCGGCCGCGGATCACAGTTTTTGGCAACCCGAAGCTGAGAGCCCGCGCCTCAGCTCCGTCTCTGCAGCCGGCTTCCCCGCTCCGATATCTGGGAGCTCTGCTGCACTCAGGCACCCCCGGTCTTTCTGTGACCCCGAGGATCCTGAGTCCACACTGTCCCGCGAGGTTTCCACTTCCTGCTTACCCACTGGAGTGACGTCCCTCAGCGAAACCGACTTCTAAAAGGTCCGATTTTGTGCTCCGCGGCTCTAGCACTTGCCAGAAGCGGCCGACGGAGGCCCCCTCCCCCGCCATCTACCCTCCCGAATATCGCCTCGGATTCACTTCTCCGCACGTCCTACCTTCCAGTAAGTGGTCACTTCTCTGTTCAGAGAGTTGTTGCTACTCTTTTCTTTGATCTCCTGTTGAGTTCGTAGGTGTTCAGAATGGTTTGATCCCTATTCAGCTGAATTCCTGAGACCGGATGAAATCCAGGTCTCCTCCTCCTCTGCCATCTTGCTCCCAAGTCAAGCATTTCTAATTTAGAGAAGATTCCATAATCTTTGCTGACTGACTTAAGGATTTCTCTGGTTAAATTTCTTTAGATCTCTGTGCCTATAGACATTAGAGTATTTATTCCAGAGTGTTGTATTTATTGGTTTACTTCTTTAAAACTAGAGTGTGAGTTTCTTGAGAACCTTGACTATGTCTTTAATTTCTGTGTGTCTAATACAGTGCCTGGCATTTACTGGGCAGGCAAAAGATTCTTGAGAATGGATGAATGGCCAAATGTTTTTAAATAACTTGGTAAGACTTAAAGCACATTAAGATTCAGAATGAAGAGAAAGGTCCTTTTGTTATAAGCCTTGCAGCATAGGTGACTCTCTTGCCTTAGTAATGGAAGGTTCCCATCAGTTTCATTTTGTTTCTCCCAAGGATGGGGAGGTGCATGTGAAGATCACCTTATTACCTAGTCATCCTTCCCAAATTCTTTGACTGGGTCCTAGTTCTTAGAGTATCCAACGGAAGTGGTGTTCTACTGCTAAAATGCAGAGCCTCCAAGATGATTTGAAGATGTGGATTTCAAGCCTAATTTGTACCAAATCAAATGGAATTTCAGGGAGGCTGCTTTTAGCTCAATATAAGCAGTTGGATTTCCCAGAGGAAGGGAGTGGGATCCAAATAGTGAAATAACCTCTTGTCACTGAAACCCATACAGAGGCCAGGGTATTGTTGGGGGCTGAATGGCAACTTGCGTATCCAAACATTGTTTTTATCCAAACATTGTGAAGATCTCTTTGGCTCTCCTGTTTCTTCTTAAGAATAATTGGACAGCCACATGTAGAAGAATGAAACTTGACCATTCTCTAACACCATACACAAAGATAAACTCAGAATGGATGAAAGACCTCAGTGTGAGACAGGAATCCAACAAAATCCTAGAGGAGAACATAGGCAATAACCTCTTTGACATCGGCCACAGCAACTTCTTTCAAGATACATCTCCAAAAGCTAGTGAAACAAAAGCAAAAATGAACTTTTGGGACTTCATCAAGATAAAAAGCTTCTGCACAGCAAAGGAAACCGTCAACAAAACAAGGAGGCAACCCACGGAATGGTAGAAGATATTTGCAAATGACACTACAGATAAAGGGCTTCTATCCAAGATCTATAAAGAACTTCTCAAACTCAACACCCAAAAACAAATAATCAAGTCAAAAAACGGGCAGAAGACATGAACAGACACTTCTCCAAAGAAGACATACAAATGGCTAACACACACATCAAAAAATGTCCAGCATCATTAGCCATCAGGGAAATTCAAATCAAAACCACATTGAGATACCACTTTACACCAGTTAGAATGGCAAAAATTGACAGGGAAAGAAACAACAAATGTTGCAGAGGTTGTGGAGAAAGGGGAACCCTCTTACACTGTTGGTCAGAATGCAAGTTGGTACAGCCACTTTGGAAAACAGTGTGGAGGTTCCTCAAAAAGTTAAATATAGAGCTACCCTATGACCCAACAATTGCACCCCTGGGTATTTACCCCAAAGACACAGATGTAGTGAAAAGAAGGGCCATATGCACCCCAACGTTCATAGCAGCAATGTCCGCAATAGCCAAACTGTGGAAGGAGCCGAGATGCCCTTCAACAGATGAATGGATAAAGAAGATGTGGTCCATATATACAATGGAATATTACTCAGCCATCAGAAAGGATGAATACCCAACTTTTACATCAGCACGGATGGGACTGGAGGAGATTATGCTAAGTGAAATGAGTCAAGCAGAGAAAGTCAATTATCATATGGTTTCACTTATTTGTGGAACGTAAGGAATAGGTTGGAGGACATTAGGAGAAGGAAGGGAAAAATGAAGGGGGAGAATCGGGGGGAGAGATGAACCATGAGAGACGATGGACTCTGAGAAACAAACTGAGGGTTCTAGAAGGGAGGGGTTGGGGGGATGGGTTAGCCCGGTGATGGGAATTAAGGAGGGCACGTACTGCATGGAGCACTGGGTGTTATATGAAAACAATGAATCGTGGATCACCACATCAAAAACTAATGATGTATGGTGACTAACATAACATTATAAAATAAAATAAAAAAATCATTCAGTCAACATTCAGTAACATTTATTGAGCAACTATAAAGACTCTGGGATTGTGTCACAGGCTTAGTGTATGAAAGTGAATAAGACACTGTTCCTGTCACAGAATAGACCAGCATGTCAGCTAGCAACCTAGCCTTTAGAAGTTCCTTGCTGTCAATTTCTCAAAATCCTCCTCTGCATCAAACAAGAACAGAGTTGGGTGTCAGGATGAAAGAAATTTTTGCTTTCTGTTGTGTGGGAAAAATTCCTTTAAGGAAAGGTGACATCTGCAATGTTTTTAGTGAGGGTGTACCAGTGGTCTGGGGCTCCTTATTTGTTTTTTTTGAAAAAGCATTTCAAAGGGCAGGTGGGTTTGCCTGATACAATGAAGGTGACCTTAGAAAAAGTCATGTTCCTAGAAACAGAAAACCAGTGTGGCTTTGGTCCAATCAAGGCCTTTGAATGGAGGACCATACGGAAGGAGCTGCCTCAGTGCACAGCTAGAGTTTGAAGAGGCTAGAGAGAAGGCACAGGTGTCTTTCTTTTTTTTTTATTTTTTTAAAGATTTTATTTATTTATTTGAGAGAGAGAGAATGAGAGATAGAGAGCATGAGAGGGAAGAGGGTCAGAGGGAGAAGCAGACTCCCTGCTGAGCAGGGAGCCCGATGCGGGACTCGATCCTGGGACTCCAGGATCATGACCTGAGCCGAAGGCAGTCGCTTAACCAACTGAGCCACCCAGGCGCCCAGCACAGGTGTCTTTCTGAGAGCATTCCCAATGGAAGTAGGTGATCAAGTGACATCGTAAGTAGGATTTGGTAGGAGATATCTCTGGTTACTTAGGAATTGCATCATGTGTAATCGAATCCTATTTTAGATTTTAAGAGTATGCCATTCCTCTAGTTTAAAGCCATTTTTCAAAAGAACTTAGTTGAGGTTAGTCTATGAAAGAATATGGAACGGTTCATCTAAGTAAAGGAGAAGAATATGGAACCATCCATTATGTTTCTTAGCCTCACATCAAACTTATTTGTTTATTTATGATTTTTTTCCCCAGAGAGCAATGATTTTGTTGTTTTCTCCATAAAATACATTTATGTCACTGATGAGTTGGCTACAGATTCTTTCTCTAAATAGAGTGTTCCTTGAATATGATATTACCCATTCACACATCTGGTGTTTTCAGGATATTTCTGGAGGCAAAGTTGCTCTGTAACTTCCTACGCTAAGGAGCAGGGCACAGCGAGGGAAGCTGTCTTCTGGGTGACCGTGGTGATTAGATGATGGAAGGCAAAGAACTTTCACTGGCCTGGAACTGGGCCTCGAGGAACTGTGGGAGAGCCTCTGTCAGGGAGTGGAAATCAACTTCTTTTAGATCTCAGGAAAAGCCTCACAGAGATGCTTTGGAACACTGGAACTTACATTTTTAAAAAATTGATGATAAATTTTAACTCTCGTTCTTGTCAATGCCAGAGGCCAGGGGCTGGGATCCTGGGTAACTTTATTAAGGACAGTCACTCAGGACTTCCTCCTGAACCCAAAGGGACGTGGAACATCACTCATTGCTGGGGGACCACTCAACCATTTGGTGCTGAACAATCAGGGGCCTCTGATTGTGCGCCCTCTGTCCAGCCCCCACGGGACTGACCTCCCTCTGCTCCCATGTCACTGTGGCATGGAAAGGAGCTAGGAACTGGGTTCAGCTTCCAGATGGAATAGTTGTAAAATATCCACTCCATTCAATTTTACCAAATGCAGCAATTTGGATTATAATATGCCATTAAAATAAATCTGCACAGGAAGCAAATGTGGTATTATGAATTTATGTCAGTTATTGTTCTACAGATAATAGTATTATCTATCAACTTGTCATACATTACTCAATAGATCAGCAATAGAACTTAGAGGAGAGAGCCCATGATTTCTCTTGTTGCTCTTTATTATGCTAAACCAGAAAGGAATGTTGAGGGTACTATGATGGCATAACAGTCTGTTTGCCCATGCCCATCCTTTGAACACAAATAAGAGGAAATTGAAGGAACAGTGTGAAATCCTTAGGGTGGGTCCCACATAACATGATAGAGCCAGCAGAGGAGACTAAAGATAGGGTTTCCTCTGAAGGAATCATTGCCGGAGTATAACTGAATTTTAGTCTGATTGGAAGCCAGAGTCTTAAGGAGCCTGTCCCCAAAGAAGAAATTATCTCCTTCATGGTGGATTCTTGACATTTTTGGTGTTTATGAGCTCTTTCTGGGGAATTTAGGGATCTAGGTGGGATTCTGATTGTCAATTAAGTATTCACTTAACTTCTATGGGCTCCATTCCCTTATCTTCAAAAAAAGAGCATGGAATAGGATGGTTGATTAGATCATTTCTTTATCCAAAGTTTACCTTAGTTATAGAAAAGTGCTATATTCACTTTTGATGCGGATTCATTTTTCTATCATTCACTTCCTTAGCAGGTACTTATAGACTACGTACTTAGGTTTCAAGCACTATGGTAGGTTGAAGGATATGCCTGCAATGGTGAATAGCAGAGTCTGGCTTCCAAGGAGCCCAACACAGAGTATCTGTGTTGTCAGTGTGTGTGGGGGGATGATAAATGATACAGATAAATTAGTAACAAGTACACAGTATAATACATGATAATCTATGAGAAATCTAGGGTGCTTTGGAAATGCCAAGGAGGGATACATCACTTAGTCTTAGGAACAGAGAAAGACAGATTCTAGGAGGAGGAATGGACATTTAATTTCAGCCCTGCGAGAGTTCTGCTGAGCAAGAGGATGAGGGGTTGAAGCTTCAGAGTGAGAAGGGTTTGAACAAGGATTGAGAGAGAGACAGAGAAACAGAGAGGGAATGAGTGATAGTCTAATGAGGTTGGAGGAAAATCTGCATGAAATCCAGCACAGGGACAGGAAGGGAGGAAATGGTAGGAGACAGCTGGAAAGTAGGGCGAGGGCAAGTCATGAAGTACATTGTACTTTGCACCATGGGGGTTGGAAATTATTCTGAAGATTAGCAGAGAAATGGGGGCTCATGAAGCAGGGGAGTGGAGCTGTCAGCACTTTGCTTGAGAAGGATCTTTGGCTACTCTGTGTAGATGGTATTATGGGGATGGGGCGGGGGCTTGGAAGGCTAGACTGGAGGGGAAAACTAGAGAAGATGCTTCCATTTCTTGACAGGGCCACCAACTGTGTAATTGGAGTTTTCCAGGCTGGTGGACACGGATCCTGAGGAGGTTGAGCCAGGAGTGAATGATCAGAGGGTACCAGATGCTGCTGTGTAAACCTGGGCCCCTTCTGAGGGTGCCTCAGCAGACAAGAGAGGAGCTGCTTACTGCTTCTTCTAACCTGGGTGTTAACTGAGGCGTGTCTCCTGTCCAGATTGGGGCTGGCATTTGCAGCCTCACCAGGAGTAGAGAAAGAAGAGCCAACTCCCTTGCAGGCTGATAGGAAGGAGCTGAGGCTCCACAGGACACCATCAGTCAGGATTTGCTCATTGCCTGGCTGAGTTGTCCAAATGGGCCCATATGCCCCGCAGTTCCTGTCCATGCCCTTGAATGACCTTGTGACTCTCAGCTTTTACTTTGTTGATTCATGTAATACTTGGACTTTCCAAAGATTATGCAAACTCCTTCTTTGTTGGAAGCAGACATCTTGGTCATGCTTGCAAAGGGCTGCAAGGTCCTGGATGAGGGGCCTGCGAGACACCCAGAAAGAGCAGACTTACAAAGGAAAACAGGCTTGGCTACATGTCTCAGGGCCCTCCTGAGTCCTGGTAGACAGAAGAAGTGCACATGTATGAGAACACCAATATTTGGTAGCTGTACCACATCCCATTCACACCACATGGAGAGTAGCAAGTCCAGTAGGGTGGGCTGTGGTTGGGGGATGAGGATTGCCGGTCTCTCTACTGAGAAGAATCAGTGCTTGTTATCTCTTTCCTATGCTTCTGGGCCTGAAGCATAACCACTGGGTGTCAGTCCTTAATGAGCCTGTGCAAGACTAAGGAAGGCCTGTGCTTTCTGAAGGGGCTGTGTGAATATGGTATCTTGGATTGCATTTTCTCTGTTACCATTATGTATAACTGCATGTTTAACTTCCTCAGTAGGCTGTAATTCCTTGAGAAAAACAAATCCATTTATCCCTCCTGGTTTTCCTGGAAGCAGTAAGCAGGGTGCTTTGCATTTAGGATGTGCCCAATAAATGCCTCCTGGAATATTAGAGACTATGTGCTATAGGCTTAGGTTTGCTCGCTCAAGTTTTAAGAGTCTAATAGGGAAGGGAGGTCCTGTAGTCAGGGTATGCTGCCAGCAGTCATATGTCTTAAATTACTGGATTCTAACCTTTGATGGCTTCCTAAGATGAGATCCCAGACACAGAAGAGTTTCTGAGGGGCTCAGAGCACACAGCTATGAGCAGGTCTGTGAAAAGCATGGTTTCACATTTTTGCAATGGCTTTGGAGACCATTTACTACTAATCATTAGTTGCCGTATCACCACATGTTCCCCACATACCAGGCCTCAGGGTCAGGCCCTGTGCTCAATGCTTTACATCTAGCAGCTCTGCTAATCCTTGCCACAACCTGTGAAAATAATATTGCTATTTTTAAGATGTGGGCACCTATGCCCAGTGGAGATTATAGCTTTTGTTCAAGCTGAAGTCATGTTAAAGCTGGGACTCAGATCTAGATTTGCTTGACTCCAAAGTTTTTCTCCTTTCCTTAATAGCTTCACAGGTTGTGTTAGTAGGATGGGGTCTTGGGCAGGTGGGCCAGCATCTCTGGAAGCTTCACTGGCCCTGGTGGACCAAGGATAGACATGTGTGTTGGAATTGGCTTCCCAGAAGATGCGACAGCGAGTAGAAGAATACCACAAACCCCAGACTCCCTCTTCCTAGTCCTGGGATAACTTTTTGGTATGTCCAGTTATGATCTAGAACAGAAGGAAGAGATGTGGTTGTGGCTGAGGGGCCATTTTGGGGCAGGACAGTAGAAAGTAATAGTGTGTGTGTGTGTGTGTGTGTGTGTGTGTGTGTGTGTGTGTTGTGTTGGTGGGATGGTTTATGGACTGCAGATCTCTGGGCCCTGTGGGTGACAATTGTAGAGACAGAAACAGCAAACTTAGAGTTTGATGAGTTTGTGTGGACTCTGAGTAAGGTAACCTGAGCTGAGTAAGGTAACCTGAGCAGGTAGTACCTAGTCTCTATGAAAGAGTCACACTTGAGGGTCAGTAAAATACAGTCTATGAAGCAGAGACGCTGTTTCCCCTACAGGGTTTACCCAGATTGAGGGGCTGGAGGGGAGAAGCAGCAGGGAAGAGGAATGTATAGAAGTCAGGATGTCTAGAAACAGCAAGGGATAAAGCAATCAAAGAGCCACTGATTATCTGTGTTGTTGAAATAGTCTGTGTTTCAGCCTCTGAGTCTTTATGACAGGTAGAATCATTCCTTCCTCTTAGGGCATTGGGTACAGAGAAAAGACAATATTCTCAAATGCACTCAAAGTTTGGCAGAATTGTATGAACCCAAGGTGTTATTATTATAATGTAGCAATCTTTGCTTTGCTTTACCAATAACGCTGATATTTTCTTGTGAACACGGTCAAGAAGTTGAGACACAATTTTCCAAAAATTCTGAAGTTTTTGTTGGGAAAGTAAAAGGTGCTCTTCATTGTCCACTTACGATTCTAGTGGAAGTTCTCCTCCGATCCCCAAAGACCCTACTGAGTATGTTTTAGAAGACAAGGGTAGAATTATAGAACTGAACATATAGCTTTGATTTATCTGTTTATATTATTTTTTCTCAATGGGAGGGAGAGGGCATCTTTGTTTAAAAAAGATTTGGAAACAAACCCCCAATCTAATGAAAGGCATCTTCCTGGTGATGTTAGACATCCTTTCTTAGAAATCGTTGCCACTGGCAGAAGAAGTGGTTGAAATTCTCTTGACAGCCCTGAAATAGTTACTTCTATCTGCATCGTGAGCTTGTAGTACTCCCTTTTCATTGTGGTAGGCTTAATTCATTCAGGGAGGCTTCGAGCGGTCACTTTTAGGTATGGCTCTGGAATGATCAAGGCCACCATGAAAGGGAAAAAAACAAAGAAGATATATGACAGTCATGCAGCAGAACAAATAATTATAGCCCGACCTGGCTTCACTACTATTCCCCCTAACAAAACAAGAGCGGCGAGAATTGATCTGTTTACAGAGAGACAACTTTAGACTATAATGACCCATTCCTGGCTCACCACATACCCTAGACTCATTAAAGCCATTTCAGCCTTCTTTCTCCTTTGTTGGAAAAGCTCTCAATAGCACTACTGACCAAAACAACTCGAATTAGTAAGCTGGTTTTGAGATTCTATTATTTGGTTGGTATCTGCATAATTCATTTAACGGAGTTAAGTTAAAGAAAATTGCACAAGAGTTAATCGCACCAAACAAATAAATGTGAAACAAACTTTGTGATTGCATTTTGGGTGCATTTTTCAAATAGCATTTCCTATCTTGAAGTCCCTTTCAGACTGAATAAAATCCATCATTTTGAATGGCAGTAGTTACAGCAACCAGGTCTTATTTGGATCACCTTATATAGGCAAATGTCCATCTGTGGCTGGGTTTGAAATCTTCAGCTGGTCCTTTTCTGTAGAATCTGGTAATCAGCACACCTCAGACATAGGTTTTAGGGGGAGAAAAATCTGTGCTCCTGAGATGTGAAATATCTTGAAGTTTTGCTCAGAAATCTCTATGGGTACTTCTTAACCATTCTCTTACAATCATTGAAATGATTCTTAGCTCAGAAGTGAAGACAGGAATGGTATGAATGTGAACTTCGGCTTTATGCTGCTTCAAGTTCAGTGGGAGCCTGGGGCAAGAATGCATCTGTGACATCAACAAAATAAAACACTTCTGTGATTCAAAGGATACCATCAAGGAAGTGAAAGGACACCCCACAGAAGGGGGGGGAAAGCTTTGCAAATCATACCTCTGATATCAGGCTTGTATCTAGAATATATAAGGAATTATTACAACTCAATAATAAAAAGATAACCCATTTAAAAAATGGACAAAGGATTTGAGTAGACACTTCTCCAAAGAAGATACACACATATCCAGTAAGCACAGGAAGAGCTGTTCAACATGACTGGTCATCAAGGAAATGCAAATGAAAACCAAGTGAGATAATACTTGATACTCACTAGGACGGCTTTAGTCAGAAAGATAATAAGTGTTGATGAAGAAGAAGAGAAATCAGAACCCTCATATATTGCTGGTAGATATGCAAAATGATGTAACTGCTTTGGAAAACAGTCTGGCAGGTCTTCAAACGGCAAAACAGAGAGATTAAAAAAAATGAGTTGAAATCTTGAAGGGAGAAAAAGACAAACATTATATGTGAAATCCCCAACGTTCAAACTCCTGATTTGACCAAGCACAGTTATATCCCAGAATGGGGTGAGATGGTGCAAAGGAATTGTCTTTCGATACTTTCTGCTTTTGTAACCAAGGAGAAAATCTTGTAGGAAGTCTGGGAGTTAAATAATCCCAGGAATAGCTAAAGCAGGTAGTGCCCAGACTGGGAACTGAAAAGGAAGGAAAAACAAACAGAGAGGAAAGACCCTTTTCTAGAGTGCAAGAAGCCTTTGAATCTGATGTTTTTTTGTGGCACCCCATTCCAGAGCCTGGTGGTGACTTTTTGCAAGCCTGTTTGTCTGTGGATACGAGATAAAGAATCAAAGCTCTGCCCACGGCTACTCTCCTTAAAACTACACCTTCCTGGAGGTTTTTGTGTCATCTGACTCTGTAGTGTGTTTGGGACAGAAATTGTAAAAAGAAAATACAACAGAGAGTTTACAGGCCCAGGCAACATTGGAAATCGTCCAGGCATCCTGCGGAGCATGCACAAAAGAGATGTTGAAAGCAAGGCTTCATTTTGAAAGAAAACCCTTAAGGGAACACATTTTAAAATTCTTTAAAAAGTCTTTGTTTGGCACATGAAAGTGAAATGACCAGAGGGAAGACTGAAGAAGTTAGACGTAGTTTAAGTCCAAATTTGAGGGCAGTCCCCTGTTTTCTGTTCTTCCTTATTGTCTTCCTTGTTGGATCAGCTCTTCTGTTTCCATTTATTACTTGAGTGATTGATGAGTGAGAGAAAAGAAACTCAGAAGAAAGTGGCGTAAAATCCTTATCAGTGATTTGGATTTAAATAGCACCCAGGTGGCTGGCAAAGGAAAAAACCGCAATAGCACAATCAGTCAGAAACCCGCTCTAGCTGAGAAGCACAGTTTATGCTACATATTAAGTGAAGGATTCAGGATTATTGGAATTTTTGCTCTCCTACCCTTTCTCTTTATTTGGTACAAGTGTGTGTTTTGAAGAGCTTAATTAAAAAATATAAAAAGTACTGGGGGAGTCTGAAATAGAAGTCCATCAGAGCCAAAGCTCAAAGCTTCTTGCCGTCTGCTTTCCTAATATGGCTTATCTATGCCGTGTGCTTGTAGGCATATTGTTTTATTAATTGGTGTTGGCTTTTCTTCATGCTAATCAGTGGATACAGGCAGATATTGATGTTAATTAGTGTTCTGTTAAAAACACAAAACAAAAACAAAAACCCTCTCACAGGAGGCACTCTTTGGAATGTGCATTTGTAGTTAAGTTGGCCCACTTGGGCTGACCTCTAATGACATTAACAGACAATTTAGATTAGCATAATACCCTTTGTACTGTAGATGTTTCTACAGTGGAATTCACACCTGGACTATAGAAAAGACAAGTGGCCTATAAATATTTTCTATGCATGTTGAAATAGTTCACAGATTGTGCTTTTAGTCTTTGGGAATGGACAGTAGGGGTGATTCCACTGTATCTCATTTCAGCAAGACACAGAGAAACAGGTGGACACCTGTACTCCAAGATCACATTGTCGTCCCCACCTTAGGCCTCTGGTATACCTAGCACCTGCTGATGGGGAACTGTTTCTGGAGTGGGATCTAGAGAACTTGCATTCCAGACATTGGCACTTTGATCTTGGACAAGTCCCTTAATCTCTTTTGAACTCTGGTTTCCCTTTTTGAAGTAAGAAGTTTGGACTGGCTGAACCCTTGCATCCTTTCTAGCTCTCAGGGTCCATTATTATATGATTTATATGCTGCTGCCTCAGGACTACCATTCTTAAAACAGGTTAGGTCTAATCACATAAATTAAAATGTAGCTGAGGTAAAGCATATGGGACAGGCACATTATGCTTACCTTTGTTTTCCCCAATAAAAAAGGAAAATATGTTTGCATATGCACAGATATACAAACACATTACACATACACAACACATTAATAGCCTTTTTTATTAGTGATTGAACTGAACTTTGCAGATAAATTTTCACTGCATTAGCCCAATTATTTGTGACTCTTACAAATTTCACCAGTGTGCAAACCAGTAGCCCACCAAAGTCAACTACTATCAATCTCTTTCCCAATTAACAATTGTGTCCAATATGTGTTCACATTGTGCTAGGAACCCTAGGGCAATTGAAGGAATTTAAAACTTAGTCAAATTAAGAACAAATCAGTGCTACATTCTTTGGTATTAATTGTATACATAATAGGGATTCAAGAAGGAGGGAAAAATAGAAAGTGGTTCTATTTTAGAGGAAGCGCCATTGGGTTGTGACTCATGAGTTGGACTCTGAACATGGAGTGGGATATGGGCATTCTAGTAGGAGGATGGAAGACATAAACATAAGCAAATGAATGGAAATGGTACTAATCATGTGCACAAACTATGTTGCTATTGGATACCACTGTGAAAGTGTTTTGACTTGAGGGGGTGGCCACCATGGACATGGTGTTTTGAAGAAATCACCAGGGAGTGTGCAGAATGAATGCTCATGCCCTGAGATTACTTCCTCTATAGAACATTCCATATGTTCTCAGATGGAATTAAAGTGTTCATTGCATGCTCTTTCCATTTCTTTTTCTTTTTATTTATTTTTAATTTTTATTTTTTTAAAGAGTGATATTTTTTAATTTAAATTCAATTAATTAACATATAATATATTATTAGTTTCAAGGGTAGAGATCATTGATTTATCAGGCTTATGTATACCCAGTGCTCATACATCATGTGCCCTCCTTAATGCCCATCATCAAGTTACCCCATCCCCCCACCCCTCCAGCAACCCTCAGTTTGTTTCTTATGATTAAGAGTTTCCTGGTTTGTCTCCCTCTCTGATGTCTTCTTTTTTATTTCTCCCTCTCTTCCCGTAGGATCCTGTTTTGTTTCTTAAATTCCACATATGAATGAGATCATATGATAATTGTCTTTCTCTGATTTACTTATTTCACTTTGCATAATACCCTCTAATTCCATTCACATCCTTGCAAATGGCATGATTTCATTTTTTTGATGGCTGTGTACTCTTCCATTGTATATACATACCACATCTTTATCCATTCATCTGTTGATGGACATCTGGGCTCTTTCCCTAGTTTGGCTATCATGGACATTGCTGCTATGAACATTGGGGTGCAGGTGCCTCTTCAGATCACTACATTTGTATCTTTGGGGTAAATACCCAGTAGTGCAATTGCTGGGTTATAGGGTAGCTCTATTTTCAACTTTTTGAGGAACCTCCATACTGTTTTCCAAAGTGGCTGCACCAGCTTGCATTCCCACCAACAGTGGGAATTCCCACCAACAATTCCCCTATCTCCACATCCTTGCCAACATCTGTTGTTTCCTGACTTGTTAATTTTATCCATTCTGACTGATGTGAGGTGGTATCTCATTGTGGTTTTGACTTGTATTTCCCTGATGCCAAGTGAGTTGAGCATTTTTTCATTTGTCTGTTGGCCATGTGTATGTCTTCTTTGGAGAAATGTCTGTTCATGTCTTCTGCCCATTTCTTGATTAGATTATTTGTTCTTTGGGTGTTGAGTTTGATAAGTTCTTTATAGATTTTGGATACTAGCCCGTATCTGATACATCATTTGCAAATATCTTCTCCCATTCTGTCGGTTGTCTTTGGTTTTGTCAACTGTTTTCTTTGCTGTGCTAAAGCTTCTTATCTTGATGAAGTCCCAATAGTTCAGTTTTGCTTTTGTTTCCCTTGCCTCTGGAGACATGTCCAGCAAGAAGTTGCTGTGGCCAAGGTCACAGAGGTCGCTGCCTATGTTCCCCTTTAGGATGTTGATGGACTCCTGTCTCACATTTAGGTCTTTCATCCATTTTGAGTCTCTTTTTCTGTGTGGTGTAAGGAAATGGTCCAGTTTCATTCTTCGCATGTAGCTGTCTTATTTTCCCAATACCATTTGTTGAAGAGACTGTCCTTTTCCATTGGATATTCTTTCCTGCTTTGTCAAAGATTAGTTGACCATAGAGTTGAGGGTCCATTTCTGGGTTCTCTGTTCTGTTCCATTGATCAATGTGTCTGTTTTTGTGCTAGTACCATACTCTCTGGATGATTACAGCTTTGTAATACAGTTTGAAGGTCAGAATTGTGATGCCACCAGCTTTGATTTTCTTTTTCCACATTCCTTTGGCTATTCAGGGTCTTTTCTGGTTCCATACATATTTTAGGATTATTTGTTCCAGCTCTGTAAAAAAAGTTGATGGTATTTTGATAAGGATCGCATTGAATGTTTAGATTGTTCTAGGTAGCCTAGACATTTTAACAATATTTGTTCTTCCAATCCTTGAGCATGGAACATTTTTCCATTTCTTTGTGTCTTACTTAGTTTCTTTCATGAGTATTCTATAGTTTTCTGAGTACAGATCCTTTGCCTCTTTGGTTAGGTTTATTCCTATGTGTCTTATGTTTTTTGGTGCAATTGTAAATGGGATCAACTCCTTAATTTCTCTTTCTTCTGTCTCATTGTCAGTATATAGAAATGCAACTGATTTCTGTACATTGATTATATATCCTGCCATTTTACTGAATTCTTGTATGAGTTCTTGCAATTTTGGGGTGGAGTCTTTTAGGTTTTCCACATAGAGTATCATGTCATCTACAGAGTGAGAGTTTGACTTCTCCTCTGCCAATTCAGATGCATTCATTTCTTTTTGTTGTCTGATTGCTGAGGCTAGGACTTCTAGTACCATGTTGAACAACAGTGGTGAGAGTGGGCATCCCTGCCGTGTTCCTAACCTTAGGGGAAAAGCTCTTAGTTTTTCCCCAGTGAGAACGATATTCCCTGTGGGCTTTTCATAGATGGATTTTATGATATTGAGGTAAGTTCCCTCCATCCCTACATTGTGAAGAGTTTTAATCGGGAAAGGATGCTGTACTTTGTCAAATGCTTTTTCTGCATCTATGGAGAGGATCATATGGTTCTTGTCCTTTCTTTTATTAATGTAGTACATCACATTGGTTGATTTGTGGATGTTGAACCAACCTTGCAGCCCAGGAATAAATCCCACTTGGTCGTGGTGAATAATTCTTTTAATGTACTGTTGGATCCTATTGGCTAGTATCTTGGTGAGAATTTTTGCATTGATATTCGTCAGGGATATTGGTCTGTAATTCTCCTTTTTGGTGGGGTCTTTGTATGGTTTTGGGATCAAGGTAATGCTGACCTCATAGAAAGAGTTTGGAAGTTTTCCTTTTATTTCTATTTTTTTGAAACAGCTGCAGAAGAATAGGTATTAATTCTTTAAATGTTTGGTAGAATTCCCCTTGGAAGTCCTCTGGCCCTGGACTCTTATTTGTTGGGAGATTTTTGATTACTGCTTCAATTTCCTTGGTGGTCATAGGTCTGTTCAGGATTTCTATGTCTTCCTGTTTCTGTTTTGGTAGTTTATAAGTTTCCAGGTATCCATCCATTTCTTCCAGATTGCTAATTTGTTGGCATATAGTTGCTCATAATATGTTCATATAATTGTATTTCTTTGGTGTTGGTTGTGATCTCTCCTCTTTTACTCATGATTTTATTTATTTGGGTCATTTCTCTTTTCTTTTTGATACATCTGGCTAGCAGTTTATCAATCTTACTAATTCTTTCAAAGAACCAGCTCCTGGTTTCGTTGATCTATTCTGTTCTTTTGGTTTCTATTTCATTGATTTCTGCTCTAATCTTTATTAATTCTCTTCTCCTGCTGGGTTTAGGCTTTATTTGCTGTTCTTTCTCCAGCTCCTTTAGGTGTAAGGTTAGGTTGTGTATATGAGACCTTTCTTGTTTCTTGAGAAAGGCTTGTGTCACTATATACTTTCCCCCTTAGGACTGCCTTTGCTGCATCCCAAAGGTTTTGAACCGTTGTGTTTTAATTTTCATTTGTTTCCATGAATTTTTTAACTCTTATTTAATTTCCTCATTGACCCAGTAGGATGCTCATTACCTCCAGGTATTTGAGTTCTTTCCAAATTTCCTCTTGTGATTGAGTTCAAGTTTCAAGTATTATGGTCTGAAAATGTGCAGGGATGATCCTGATCTTTTGCTACCAGTTGAGACCTGATTTGTGACCTAGTATGTGATCTGTTCTGGACAATGTTGTTTGTGCACTCGAGAAGAATGTGTATTCTGTTGCTTTAGGATGGAAGGCTCTGAATATATCTGTGAAGTCTATCTGGTCCAGTGTGTCATTCAAAGCCCTTGTCTTCTGGTTGAGCTTCTGCTTAGATGATCTGTCCATTGCAGTGAGGGGGTTGTTAAAGTCCCCTACTATTATTGTATTATTATCAATGTGTTTATTTAATTTTGTTATTAATTGGTTCATATAATTGACTTCTCCTGTGTTAAGGACATAAATATTTATAATTGTTAGATCTTCTTGTTGGATAGACCCTTTAATTATGATGTAATGTCCTTCCTTATCTCTTATTTATTTTTTTAAAGATTTTATTTATTTATTCGACAGAGAGAGAGACAGCGAGAACAGGAACACAAGCAGGGGGAATGGGAAAGGGAGAAGCAGGTTTCCTGTGGAGCAGGGAGCCCAATGTGGGGCTCAATCCCAGGACCCTGGGATCATGACCTGAGCCAAAGGCAGTTGCTTAATGACTGAGCCACCCAGGTGCCCCTCGACCTTATCTCTTATTACAGTCTTTGGTTTAAAATATAGTTTGTCTGATATAAGGATTGCTATTCCATCTTTCTTTTGAAGTCCATTAGCATGATAAATGGTTTTCCACCCCCTCACTAAATCTGGAGGTGTCTTTGGGTCTAAAATGAGTCTCTAGCAGACATCATATCGATGGGTCTTGCTTTTTTATCCAATATGATACCCTGTGTTTTTGATTGGGACATTTAGCCCATTTCATTCAGAGTAATTGTTGAAAGCTATGAATTTAGTGCCACTGTATTACCTGTAAAGTTGCTGTTCCTGTACACAAGTCTCTGTTCCTTTCTGGTCTTTGTTACTTTTGGTCTGTCTTTCCATTCAGTGGGTTCCCTTTAATATTTCTTGCAGGGTTGGTTTAGTGATCACAAATTCTTTTAGTTTCTCTTTGTCCTGGGAGCTTTTTATCTCTCCCTCTATTTTGAATGACATCCTTCCTGGTTAACTATTTTTGGCTGCATATTTTTCTCATTTAGCACCCTGAATATAACATTCCAGTCATTTCTGGCCTGCTAGGTCTCCATGGATAGTTCTGCTGCCAGTCTTTTGTTTCTGCCCTTGTAGTTATGGACCTCTTGTCCTGAGCTGCTTTCAGGATTTTCTTTTTGTCTCTGAGATTTGCAAGTTTCATTCTTAAATGTCAAGGGGTTAACCTATTTTTATTGATTTTGAGGGGGGTTCTTTGCACCCCCTGGACTTGAATACCTGTTTCCTTCCCCAGATTAGGGAAGTTTTCTGCTATAATTGTTCCAACATACCTTCTGCCTCCCCCCTGCTTCTTTCGGGATCCCAATTATTCTAATATTGTTTTGCTTTATGGTATCACTTATCTCTCAAATTCTCCTTGTGATCCAGTAGTTGTTTATCTCTCTTTTTCTCCATCCTTTTGTCTTTTATATCACTAATTCTCTCTTCTGCCTCATTTATACTAGCAGTTAGAGCCTCCATTTTTTATTGCATCTTGTTAATAGCCCTTTTTATTTCAACTTGATTAGATTTTAGTTCTTTTATTTTTCCAGAAAGGGATTCTCTAGTATCTTCTATGCTTTTTTCAAGCCCAGCTACTATCTTTATAATCGTTTTTCAGAACTCTAGTTCTTATATTTTACTTATATCCATACTGATTAGGTCAGTACTGCCTCTTGTTCTTTTTTGCGGATGAGAGTTTCCATCTTGTCATTCTGCCCAGAGAAGGATAGATGAATGAGATAATAAAATACTAAAATGGCAACAATTACCCCAGAGAAATATACACTACAGAAATCAGAAGAGACCCGAACCCCCCCCAACACAAAAAAGAGAGAATATAATCAGGTGAACAGAACAGAGCAATACACTGGATTCTGTGTGTATTTTGGTCTGTTTGTTAGAAAACTAGATCCCAAAATTTTAAAGAAAGAAAAACTTATATATGTACGAAAATAAAATTAAATACAATGAAAGGATAGACTGTAACTGTAAAAATGGAAATTAGAAGACAAAAAAAGAAAGAATATAAACAGGCAGGTGAACACAACAGAGCAACACACTATATCAAGGATGTATTTTGGTCTGTTTGTTAGAAGAAACTGCATCCCAAAATTGTAAAGAAAGAAAAACTTATGTATATACAAAAATAAAATTAAATACAATGAAAGGATAGAATGGAACATTAAAAATGAAAATTAAAAAAGACTTAAGAGAAAGAGTTGATAAAATAAGAAATTGGTTGAAAAGGAAAGAGAAAAAAATAAAATTGAAAGACTAAAGAATCATGCTAAAAAACCCCAAGAATTCTATATGCTATATTCACCTAGCACTGGAGATTTGCAGTTCTCATTGATCAGTAAACTTGGTCTTAGCTGGATGTTCTTGCTGATCTTCTGGGGGAGGGACCTATTGCATTGATTCTCAGGTGTCTTTGCCCCAGGCAGAATTGCACGGTCCTTGCCAGTGGGCCAGGCTAAGTAATCTGCTTCAGATAGCTCTATGTGGCTTTTGTTCCCTGAAGTCTTTCTGTGCCACTTTAGGGAATGAGAATGAAAATGGTGGCCTCCCGATCTCCAGCCTCAGAGCCGAGAGCTCGGGACCCCATTCCTCAGTACTCCCTCAGGGAGAAGCAGTCAATCACTCCTGGCTCCCTGGTCTCTGTCTGCACTCTGTGCTCACTCAACCTGTGACTGAGTGTTTCTATCTCAGCCACATGACCCTGTTTCAAGCCTCTAAACCCTGCAGAGTCCTGTGGCATGCTCCTGTGCCACTCCTCCCAGGGGAGGGAGGGGAGTCTCGCTGGTTCTGCTGTTTGCTGGGCCCCTGCTCAGAGTGCAGTCACCCAATCATGCTGCAGTTCTCAGTTTATGGCAACACCGAGCTGAAAGTCCACTCCTGGGCTTGCTGATTGCATCCAGCTTCCCTGTTCCGATGCCTGGGAACTCTGCTGCATGCAGGCCCCCTGCTCTTCCTATGACCCTGGGGATGCTGAGACCACACTGTCCCATCTAGGATTCTGCCCCACTTTGACACCTGAGCACCTTTCACACAGGGCCATCCCTTGCATAAACAGACTTCTAAAAGTTCTGATGTGTTCAGCAGCTATATCACTTTCAGGTAGCAAGCTGCTGGAAGCTCCCTCCCCCGTGGTTTATCTTCCCATATATCGCTTCAGATTCACTTCTCCACGCCTCCTACCTTGCAGAAAGTGGTTACTTTTCTATTTGTAGAGTTGCAGCTCTTGTTTTCTTAGATCTCTCGTTGAGTTTGCAGGTGTTCAGAATGATTTAATAGCTATCTAGCTGAATTCCTGGGACCAGACAAAACTAAGGTCTCCTACTCCTCCACCATCTTGGACTCTTCTTCTTTTTTCCATTTCTAACTGTTGGGCTGCAAGATGATGCTTGCTCAGGAAACTTAAACTATCTAAGACCTACCTTATTCCAGCCTACTTCCTTTTGAGGTCTTCAAAAGGAGATAATGCACAGAGTTGTCTTTTAAAAACAGAAAGCATATGACATCACTCCTGTGCTTAAAATCCTTTAATGGACTTCATTCAGCTCCACTCTGAAGTGTGAAAAACTTAGTCAACACTTTAATCCTTATGACAAGAAAAAGCTGGACACACTGAAAATCAATGACATTTTTGGACCCATCAGAGAACTGAGGTCTTTGGGCAAACCACCAGTATGAAATCTGAAGAAAAAGATGCATCCAGGGAGTCATGGCCAAGATCTATTTCCCTCAAGCAGAAGCTGCTGAAACCATAGACTTGGATCACTTAAGTCGTAATTTTGATGAATTGTTAGAGGCTGAGTATGGACTGTTTGAGAGTGAGAAACACCTGGGGGATGATACTTTATGGGCTTTACCTCCAGGAACCCCATCAGATTCTCATGGTGAAGATCTGGGAAAGAACCTTGTATGGCTCTGATAGATAAGGGAAGCATAATTGTTATTAAATTTGCCTGGAGCCCTCTCTGTAACCAAAGGACACTCTCCAGGGGGAAATGGCTTACCATGTCCCAGTTCAGGTCAGGTCATTCCTCATACCCCAGCTCCCTCCAGCCTTCCTATCTCACCTAAGAATGGAATGGTGGTAGTGGTGGACATAGGTGACAGGGCTAGGAAGAAAAGGAAGTTATGTCCGTGGAGAAACCCTGTGTAGATCACAGCTCCAAGACAGACCAAGAAGAAGACTAGTGAGGTTTAATTAGAATATTATGAAACACTGCCCCTTTCTATACTTTACCACCACATCAGTATGGACCCAGTATAACAGTTGGTTATAGTTGAAAGAGCTTCAAGACACAGACTCTTTATGGAGAGGAAAATGCTTAGGGAAGCAAACATCAGGGGTAGATAGGGGGAGACAAACAAGGACACTGGAAGACTTTGAAGCTCTGGCACCTATAGCTACAGCAAACATTAAAAATAGCCCAACTCCTACTCAGATTGACATAAATACTCATGCTGAAGGCCATATACCTCAGTTCCTATTACCTGATACATGTGAAACTTTCAACAGACCATTATAAGGCATGAAAAAAAAACAGTCTACAGAGACAAAGCAATCCTCAGAACCAGATGCAGATATGACACACAGTATTGGAATTATCAAATGGGGAATTTAAAATAACTGATTGTTATGTTAGGAGTTCTAATGGGAAAAGCAGACAACATGCAAAAACAGGTGAGTAATATAAACAGAGGAATGAAAACTCTAAGAAAGTATCAAGAGGAAATACTGGAAATCAAAACAGAAATGAAAAGTGTCTTCGATGAGCTCACCCATGGGCTCACCATGACCAAGGAAGGAATCAGTGACCTTGAAGATAGGACAATAGAAACTTCCCAAACTGAAATGCAAGGAGAAAAGTGAAAAAATAAGAATAGAATATCCAAGAGCTGTGGGATAACTTCAAAAGGTGCAATATGAGTAACTAGAATACCAGAAAGAGAAAAAAGAAAAGAGCAAAAGAAATATTTGAAGCAATATGGCTGTGAGCTTCCCAAATTAATGACAGGTATCAAATCACAGACTCAGGAAGCTCAGAGAACATTAAGCAGAATAAATACCAAAACCAAACCAAAAACCAAAAACAACCCCTACATCATGACATATTATATTCAAATTACAGAAAACCCAAAACAAAGAGAAAATTTTTAACCAGGGTTAAAAAACCAAACAAAGTAAGGGTACACTTGTCTTGATGAGCATTGAGTAATGTATAGAATTGTTGAATCACTTATATTGTACACCTGAAACTAAGATAACACTGTATATTGTTTTATTAAAAGATTTTATTTATTTATTTGAGAGAGAGAGAGAGGAAGAGCACAAAGGGAGAGGGAGAGGGAGAAGCAGACTCCCTCTTGAGCAGAGAGCCCAATGTGGGACTCCATCCCAAGACCCTGAGATCATGACCTGAGCTGAAGGCAGACGCTTAACTGACTGAGCCACCCAGACACCCCCAACATTGTATGTTAACTATACCAGAATTAAAATAGAAAATTAAAAAACAAAACAAAAAAGACCCCAAATTTTTTTTAAAAAAACCTTTACCTAGAGGAACAGAATAAAAAACCATGAAAAGAAGAAGAGAACAAAGTGAAATATTTTAAGTGTTGAGAGGAAAATTCCCAACAACCCAGATTTCTATAGCCAGCCAGATTATCCTTCAAACTTGAAAAAAGAAATAGATTTTCTCAGACATCCAAAAACTGAAGGAATTCATTGCCAGCAGACCTTCCCTACAAAAAAATGTTGAAAGATGTTCTTCCGGGAGAAGAAAAATGATCTAGGTCAGAAACTTAGGTCTACATAAAGAAAGGAAATGTATTGCAGAAGGAATAGTTGAAGATAAAATAAAATATTTTCTTTAAAAGATAATGGTTTTTGGAAGTGATGATAATCACTGGGTGATTATAACATTGGTACGTGAACTGAAGTCAGTTGTGTCACAGGACTAGAAGGGAGAAAGTGGGAATGTTCAGTTCTGCACCACATGTGAAGTAGCATGGGGTCATTTGAAGGTGGACTTAGATAGAAAGGCACGTTGCAAACTCTATGGCAATCAGTAAAATTAAAAAAAATTTTTAATTTTTAAAAAAGGAGAGTGATATGCTAAGAGAGGAGATAAAATGAAATCATGTGAATGCTTTAAATTAAAACCAGAGAAGGCCAAAAAAAAAAAAAAAAAGAAGAAGGGGGCAAGCAGGACATAAAGAGTAAATGCAGTGAATAGAAAATGGTTGCAAACATGATAGACGTTAGCCTGACTTTATCAGTAGTCGCTTTAAATGTGAATGGTCAACATGTACCAATTAAAAGACTGAGACAAAGTGGATTGGGTGCGGGGGGGAAGGCCCAACTATGTCAACTCTGTTGCCTACAAGAAATCCATTTTATTTATTTATTTATTTATTTATTTAAAGATTTTATTTATTTATTTGACAGAGAGAGACACAGCGAGAGAGGGAACACAAGCAGGGGAGTGGGAGAAGGAGAAGCAGGCTTCCCGTTGAGCAGGGAGCCCGACGCGGGGCTTGATCCCAGGACCCTGGGACCATGACCTGAGCTGAAGGAAGACGCTTAACGACTGAGCCACCCAGGCGCCCCAAAATCCATTTTATTTATTTGTATTTATTTTTGATTTGAGTGTATTTGACACACATTGTCACATGAGTTTCAGGGGTACAGCATGGTGATTGGACAAGTCTATACCATATGCTGTGCTTACCACGAGTATGGCCACCATCTGTCCCATTACGTCGTGATTACGGTATCATTGACTGTATTCCTTATGCTCTGCTTTTTATTCTTATGACTTTCTCATTCCATAACTTGAAGCTTATATTGCCTTCTGCCTTTCACCCATTTTGCCCAGTCCCCCATCCCACTCCCCTCTGGAAAGACACAGATCAGTTAAAACCTTCTAATGGCTTTCCATGGCATTGAGAATAAAATCTACATTCCTTATTAAGGGCTCCAGGGCCCTGTGGTCTGGCCTCTCTTACTTCTCTGGCTTCATTTCATACTGCTCTTCCTGGTCCTTGAAAATTTTGCTCCCAAATGGAATTTTCCACATGTACTTCTACCTCATGACCTTTGTATATGCTTCCTCTAACTGCGTTGCTCTTTTCCTCAGATGTCTCATTCCCTTGCTGCCTTTGTAGGTCATTTTTCAAATGCTACTTCTTCAGGAAGCCTTCCATGCTCCTGTGTTTAAAATCTTCACTTTCCCTCCAGCCCTCCCTATGTCTTTTCCCTACTGCATTTTTTTTCCACCTCAGCTATAAACCATCTGATGTTCTTACATTTTACTTTTTTTGTTTGTTTCCAAACTGTCCTTATCTACTACAATGAAATTCCATGAGGTGATTTTTTTAAAAAAATTATTTGTTATTACTGTATCTCCAGGGCTTAGATGGTGCTTGGTACAGAGCAGATCTTGATAAATATGTATTGCATGTTTGAATGAAAAATGGATATACTGTTAAATGTCATGTCCTCAGTGCCTAAAACAAGTCCTAGAAGAATGGGAGCTGAATAAAATACTTGTTGAATGAGTGAAGGTAACACCTTATTATTAACTGAATTTTGGACTCAAACTCTAGTAAACCTTCGGGGAGCTAGGCTACTTCATGTGGGGGGATTCCTTTTTCTTAGGCAGGTTGGGCCTCAGAGGGCCTCAAATCAAATAGGCCTTAAGGCCTGCTCTATCTTCCCCCCAACGCCCTATGAGCAGTGTGTTGGAGCCAGTTTGTACCAGATCTGGAGAGATCATTGTTTAATTCTTAGAAATTATACAAGCTAATTGTTCAGTTTGAATTTGGCCTTGATGGGAGTATTTATAGCACAATATTTATACTCCCCATCCTCCCCTGGGCTTGAAGAGCTAGTCTTTTACTAGCATATCAGTGAGGGACAAGAAGGAGATGGGAGAGATATTTGTTTTTTTCCCTTGGTGGTTTTCAAATGGGAACATACATTTTGATTTACCTGGGGAACGTAAAATGCACACACTCACACATAAATATCTAATACCTGGGTTCCATTCCATTTATCTACTGGTAAAAACAGAGGTATATTCATTGCCTATTGCTGCTGTCACAAATTACCATAAACTTAATGGCTCAAAACAACAAAAAAGTATTCTGTAGTTTTGAAGGTCAGAAGTCTAAAATTAAGGGATCAGCAGAGCTGTGTTCCTTCTGGAGGTTTCCTTGCTTTTGAATGCTTTTGCAGCTTTGACAGGCCACCTACGCTCCTCGGCTCATGACCCTTCATTGCTTCACACCATCCTTCCTTGTATTATCACATCTCTTACTACTAATGCAGAAAGTTCTGCCTACCTCTTATGAAGACCTCTTGTAATTATATTGGGTCCACCTGGATGTCCAGGTAATCTCCTCATCTCAAGATCCTTCACGTAATCATATTTGCAAAGTCCCTTTACCAGGTAAGGTAACATACTCATGGGTTTGGGGAATTAGGACACGGTCATCTTGGGACAATTATTCAGCCTACCACAAGAAGTTTTGGCTGAACATTAGAATCACATGGGGGGATCTTAAAAATTCTTATGCTCAGGCGGCATCCCAGAACAATTAAATCAGAAATTTCTGGGCTGAGACCCAGGCATCTTATATTAAAAACTCTTCAAGTGATTCCAGTGTACATGTAGTGAAGGTTATACAATACTGGGTTAGAAGTGCCAGGATGGGATCTAAGATGCATATTTAAAAACACTGTCAAAGGTGAAATCTGAAGAGTACCCTGATTTAGAACTCCTGCTTTTAAAACTGAGAGGATTTATTAATTTATATTCTGTTTGCTTATCAACCTAGGGAGACTGGGAGCTCCTTAGGTTCAGGGCCATGTTTTGCTCATCTTTGTCACCATAGGACAATGTGTGATAAATATTTGTTTTAATGCATGAATATACTTTTAAAAAAAGTAGTCTTGGGCGCCTGGGTGGCTCAGTTGGTTAAGCGACTGCCTTCGACTCAGGTCATGATCCTGGAGTCCCGGGATCAAGTCCCACATCGGGCTTCCTGCTCAGCAGGGTGTCTGCTTCTCCCTCTGACCCTCTTCCCTCTCGTGCTTTCTATCTCTCATTCTCTCTCTCTCTGAAACAAATAAATAAAATCTTTAAAAAAAAAAGTAGTCTTGCTTATGTAATGCTTCACCTCAACACTGTCTTCTACAAGATGCATGCAGTCTATCTACTGTCCATGAACCTGTACAAATTTATTAGGAGTGCCAAGACAGGGTAGAGGAGGGCTGAGTCATTTCAGTGGGAGAGGACCATTGCCTTATCCTCATCTGAATTGCCTGGTGGCTAACTCATTTTCTTCATGCAGTTCCCCCTCTACTGTGGCTGTTTTCTCCTAGTGCATCTATGAGACATATAGTTTATCCATTCAGAGCAAGGGCATTGCATATTCCCCAGAAATATGAGTGTCAGAAGTTTAAAAATATAAGCTCCCATCTAGAGGAAGTGGTGCAAAGTAATCTGTGTCAAGATTTTTTTTTTATTAACCTGTGGCAACCACTTTTTTAAAGGTCTAAGAACTATCCATACACAGATGCATATTATCAGGTTTAAAAGGGATATGGTTCTACTTTAGGTGGAAGATACCGAGTGCATCAGCAAACAGAGAAAGCCGGTGATATTCCAGAGGGGTCAGCTAACCCCCGTGCTCACATTTACCCACACTGCTTTGGCCACATTGGCCAGTCACTGCTCCCTGAATTTTCCAGACAAGGCCAAGTGCCCTTCTGCCTGAGAGCCTTTGGTTAAGCTGGCTGTCTTTTCTCTTCCCTAAGATACCTGCTTAGCTAACTCCCTTGCCAAGTTCAAGTCCTCCTCCATGAGGTTACTTTCACCATACTCCTGTTTGCCTTGCCCTGGTCTACTTTTCTCTTTTTTTCTAAGGTGCTAACCATAATCTAGTAACATTTATTTATTTTTTTTAAGATTTTATTTATTTGAGAGAGAGAGAGAGAGAGAGAGACAGAGAGAGAGCATGAGCAGGGGGCAGAGGCAGAGGGAGAGGGAGAGGGAGAGGCAGACTCCCTGCTCAGCAGGGAGCCCGATGCGGGGCTCCATCCCAGGACCCTGGGATCATGACCTGAGCCGAAGGCAGATGCTTAACCTACTGAGCCACCCAGGCACCCCAATCTAGTAACATTTAAACAGGATGCTCATTTTTAAATTTGTCTCCATTTTCTAGAATGTAAGCTCTGCAAAAGCAAGGATCTTAATCTGCTTTGTTTGCTGATTTACATCCAGCCTTCGAACAGTTCCTGGCACATACTTGGTGCTCAATAAATTCTTGTTGAATGAATGAGTGAATGAATGAGAGAAAAGGATTCCAACAGCAAACAGAGAAGCTAGGGAAACACAGAGCATGGTGTGGAGGAGACAGGATGCAATGTCCAGGATCTGTGGGAAGAGGGAAGACTTTAACATCCAAGCCAGCATGAGAAGAGATACAGAGAAGTCAGCCATGAGGAAGGAGGTTGGGATGTCAATGCGGTTTTGATTAAGGTTAAGATGCAGGAATTATTGTCCAGTGGAAGAGACTTATTACTCCCGAGGAATCCAGAAAAAGGCTAAAGATGGTAATTTAACCTGGGAATTGAAGGGAGAAGTGTATAGGTACTAATCATTTATAAGCTAAAAGTTCAGGGCTTTGGAAAGAGGGTAGAGAAGACAAAAGGGCATTTAAGGAGAATGCTGACAAGCAGTGCCTGGAAAGAATTGTGCTTAATATATTTATACCTGAGCTGTCACCAAAAATGGTAATGGCGCGATTGAGTGCTTTAATTAAATCTGAGCTGTGCTGACCATTCAGTGTGAGTGTAAGTATTGTGGTGCTTCAGTGGGATGTGATCTGCGTGAAATTCCCTCCTTCGGGCTGCTCAGCTGACTTGTGTGTGCTTGACTCCTCTGAATAATCAACGGTTGTGGCTGGATGATGGTGCAGGAGGCAGTCTAAAGGGAATCGCTTTAGGGATATTGGAAACAGGGGAGCCGGACAAAGCCAAGGGTAGGCAAAGCACAGGTACACACATGCACACACACATTTGCAGGCATGCGTGCACATTCCCATAATGGCCAATCAGGACCAGTAGCAACCATATTTTATACCATTCCTGTTGGCCTCATGGTCCTTAGCAGAGTGGTAAGTAAACCCTTAAAATAGATAACATTCGTGTTTGGGGATGGCTGGGGGTACACAGGGCATTTTTTTTCCCAAAGGGTTCAAGGAGGATGGGATTTGAAAGGTGGTTGCTACAGTTCCCTACCCCACCCTGCCTTGTGCTGGAAACAAGCAGGCAAACCGTCTCCAGGACTATTAGCAAATAGCTCCTGATTGATCATGTAAACCTGCTTAGACATCAGTGCTTGTATGTCTTACCAAGGGAAGGAATCTCTTTAAAATCTGCCCACCATGACTGGATCCTAAGGAAACATGAGCTACACTTGGCTGTTTTTCTTTTCTAGTTTGGGCTAATTGAGCATTTCTGGGAAGCCCAACAATTCCACCCCTGTCACAGGCTCAGGGATTGGGAAAGGGTGGAGGGTGAGTGGGCTGGAGGGTGAAGGCGAAAGAGCCGTGGCATATAGCTCCAGCTTTCTCCTTCAGTTTATTCTTTAGATGATTCCTTCTGAAATGGCTCTTACAAATAAGCAAGCGGCCGTTAACACAACCATGCAAAGTCTTTTGAAGTTACAACACCCCTTTCTCCTTGATCTCTGAATCTCACTGATGAGCTTTTATCCTTGGCATCGTCCCAATCTTGTTTGGCTTTGATTGCTGACATAGTGGATATGTTGTTATTTTCTGTAAACTCTACAAGTTGGTCTTAAATAACCTAATTAGAATTGAGGCTAATTAATAGGGAGGAAATTGGCCTCATGATTAAAAGGACAGATATGTATACAATGTCATATGCATCGAAGGCTGGAAACTGAAAGAGGAAAATACGAAATGTTGGTTTTTAGGATTAATAAGACTCGGTTCTGTTTATGTGCTTACTGAGAAGTGGAATACTTACCTTGATGTGAAGAACATCCTGGAAACAGCCAAAATCCTCTTCATTATTAAGATGCTTTGGGAAGCTTTTCTCTTCTAAGTTATTTACTCTTTAGTGCTTTGGGGAGATAGAATTTTAAAAGCCGGAAGATAGAACATCATGCTCTCCCTGACCCCAGGGCATATACAAAGGGATAAAAAGAGACAAACCTAGATAATATCAATGGATTAAACACCAAGCACATTAGCCCTTTGAGTAAGCATGGTACTAAAAAAAACAGCAGAGAAATGTTTGCTTTGTTGAAACAAAAATAAATGGAACTTAATGATGTCAGTCAGGACTCAGTTGCCAAATGCAAATCACTTACTGTAACTTTTTTTTAAAAAGATTTTATTTATTTATTTGACACAGAGAGACTCAGAGAGAGAGGGAACACAAGCAGGGCGAGTGGGAGAGGGAGAAGCAAGCTTCCCGCCGAGCAGGGAGCCTGACGCGGGGCTCGATCCCAGGACCCTCGGACCATGACCTGAGCCGAAAGCAGATGCTTAACGACTGAGCTACCCAGGTGCCCCTAACTTTTAAGCTCTCTAAATAAAAATTGTGACAGAAAATGATTCAGTATTCTGAATGTCATACTGATAATTCTAAACAACAAACACAGACCAGCATGCACAGAACACAGACTGGTTTGTAATTCCATTCTAACCCAACAGGGAACCAAAAGGACCCAGGGTCTCCCATCCTATATCCCACCAGGCTTCTGTTGTGAACACTTCATATAAACAATGGACAATTTTACTAGTTGTGTTGAATTTCGTAAGAGCTGACCATTAGTGAGTATGTTAGGCAGCCTGTCTAAAAAAACATGATGATGGAGGAAAGTGAAGACCAAAGACCAAAACTGCCCCCAGATCTGAGGTGTCAGAGACAGATTTTGAGTATGAAAGCAAATCAGGACTTGGAAGTAGGAAATACAGCAAAGAAAGGATGTTTCAGGGGAATTGTTCCAGTTAACTTAAATATTTTAAAATAATAATTCCAGCCCCCAGTGTAGACAATGAACCTCCTATCAATGTTTAAAAGTTTCCAGTCTTCCTAAAAGAAGTGTGGTCTTTTGAGCCGATAGACCAACATCATGTATCAAATCTTTTGCCAAGGAACACAGATTTTGACCTGGTGACATGAAATCATCCTGGAAACCTAGAAGTCACTGCATAGAGCCTTCAGAAGGCCACCGGACAGAGTTCAGAGAGGTGGACGAGGCTGCGCCACTCCGGGAACTGTGAGGCCCCCATGGCAGTGGCCTCAGGCAGTTTGATTTTCAACAGACTTGAAAAGGTAGAATGAAAATGGTGGCTCTGGATCTGCTCCCAGAGTATCTGAGGGGAAAACTGGCCAGCAAGACGGCTGGGGGGACGATGCTGGGGGAACAGGACTCAGGAGCCAAAAACAGATTTGATTTTTCTGTTTCATCCAATTTCTAAGTAAAACTTTGTGCGTGTGCGTGTGTGTGTGCGTGTGTGTGTGCATGTGTGCGTGTGCGTGCGTGTGTGCGTGCGCGTGTGCGTGTGTGTGTGTGCGCACGCACGTGTGTGTGTGCGTGTGTGCGTGTGTGTGTGTGTGTGTGTGTGTGTGTATGCTGAAGAGAGATGAAAATATATTTCTTACTGCCAGGCTGAACGTTTGGCCAGAACACAACTCGCTCTTTGGCTGCTAGCAATACAGGCACCTTTAATAAACCCCAGTCTTGATAGGGTAATGCGGGGGGACATCTGGCTGCCAGGTGCCATGTCTTGACACTTGGAACTATTGACTTTCTGAAAGAACAGTTTTGCGAAGGCAAACAATGGTATCTGCTTGTGTTAACAGCCTGCTTAGTTTTGAGTTGCTCTCAAGGGCAGTTTTTGAGGCTTCCCACCATCTCTGATGGCAACTGTAAAGATATTTGCACCTTTATTTCACTTTCTTACTCCCCCCAACCCCCGACTTTGGCTACTCTCAGTTCAGGACATTTATCAGGGCCCATTGCCTGCTATTTACATTGACTTTTTACTTAAACCTCCTTGGGCCTTGAAAATGTGAAGTCTTGAGAAGAAACGAATCATAGATTTTTAGGGTTGGAAAGAGACCATGAAGGTCAACATTTATCATTTTTATTTACCAAAAGGTTCTTAAGACATTTTAGAGAGATCGTTGCGCCTGTGCTGGATAATGAAGTGGTACTAAAAATAAAGACTCTAGCAACTGTGAGGACCGAATTTGCTCTAGGATCTGTATTCCCTACTTTAGGTTTCTACTGTTTAGAAGTATTAACAGAATCTGATCACCTGGGAGTAACAACCTTCTTGGAGTCAATGGGTGTTTTAGGGGCAAGCATGGCAATATGCCAAGCTGCCACTGGGGGGGCGGGTGTTGCTCTCCTGCACATAGCAAGTGGGCTGTGTGGTATGTTGGGGAAATAATGTTTACCATCAGGTCTTTGATGCTGAAACATAGGGGAGACCCCATAGCTGTGTCTGGCCCCATGACAGGCGGCTGGGCTTCCACACTCACTTAAAATAAACATGCACAATTTCCTAGAGAGATTGGGAGGCAGTTTAATACCATTGAAAAAGAGGACATTTCCTTACCTTTCAGCAGCAAAGAAGAATGCTGGAATATGGTTGTACGATGCTCACATCTGATACTGAAATTTAGCAGGTGAGAAGAAAGGCTAGATATTTACTGGGTCATTTGAAGATCTTGCTCAGAAATTGTATTCTATTGTAGACCATCCTGGAAAAGGACTCCAGGGTCTTTCTAGTGTGTCAGTGAGGACTCACATACATGTACAGGTGCTATCTGTTGAGCGGAACTAGAGTTTGGACCTGCCATGTGGCAGACATGGTGCTAGACCTGGAGATGGAAAAACAAAGACTTAGCTCCTGCCTTGAGGGAGAAAGCAAAAGATAGCTATAGATGGATGTCCTGCTGCTGATGTCATTCTTGTCACTCTTGGAAGAGTAAATCATTTTTCAGACACTGAAAGTAGCTCCCTTTTCCTGAAGGTGGGCATAGCCCCAACTCTCCCTGCCCCAATTTAATTTCCTGTGTACAAAGGAAGCAAGTAGGGTTGATACCCTTTAGTAGGTGAATGGAAAGCCCTGTTTTCCAGCATAAGCAATGTAATCAGAAGTCTATGGGGGCGGGGGAGAGAAATCCACGGGGATGCTCCTCCTGCATGACCACAAACGGTATGGTGTGTGGCTTGATTATCTAGGAAAGAAGATGTACGGAAACATTTTGCGTGTCAGGGGATGAAGAGAAAAACTGTTTTTACTATAGGTGATGAGAACCTCCTAGGAGGAAAGGGAGTTGAGACCAGGTGTGTGAGGGCAGACGCCGAGCTCTGTCAGTCATCTCTGACACAGCATTCCCAATTTAGCCAATGCCCGGGCTATGGTGGGTACAGGGTTCTCAAAGCCTTGGGAAACCAAGGCTGGGACATTCTTGGCTGAGGTTAACTTCCAGGGAGTGGATTCATGCTCCTATGCAATTCCATGGATGGTCTTTGGAAAGACTTGGAGCCCTGCCCCCCAACCGTCAGCACAGGGCATCCCAGATCAATTAGTAGGAGCATTATGTGAGCACCTTCTTAGCTTCCAAATCCACTTCCCAGCTCACCTGATCCTTTTTTGTATTAGTAGAGGTGTTCCTTCTCCTGGCAGAGGCTAGGCCACCCTATCCTTCTCAGAGCTTGTATGTTTAGCTGTGTATCCTCCTCTCTAGCTTCATCTCATTCCTCATCTCATCCCCCTCCCTCTTTCAGGTCCTTAAAGGCATTAGGATTTCTTCAGCCACAGATTCTTTGCTTGTGTCATGCGCTCTGCCTGGAAGGTCTTTCCTGCGTGGGACTAGAACATACTGTGAGGGAATACCAGATTTGAGGATTGGCAAAATGTGGATAAATAACCTAGGTTATTTTTCACTTTATTTATTGTTGATCCAGGAAATGTAGATCAACATTACATGACAGTATAAATTGTCTCTTTCTCTTGTGCAGGAGGGAAACCCAGGGCCAGGGAGTTGAATGACAGAATAAGGCCCACTGCCTCTTTAAGGCTAGGTGTAGGAGAGGGCAACAAACATGAGAATTCCTCATAAGAGGAATTCCTGATTCCACCAGTTGTATGTTTCTGGGCTTAATCAAGGTTCAGTAAGACTGGATATGGTCTACCATGCTCTCTCTCATCTTGATACCTTCTTATCCCTGGATGTTTGTTGAACCTTTGCTTCCTCAGAGAAGACTACTCTGATCCCCACTCTGCGCTCCCTTCTCGAGTGATTTATATAGGGGTTTATGTGGCACAGCTCCAGGACCGTAAGTTCACACAGTAGACTCAGATGTGGATGGTGTCACTTCGAGTTAGGTAGAGCAGCTGCTCTTGGCATAAACGATGAGGCCAATTTATTATCTTCTATAACGAGTATGTGTGCGCGTGCCAGGGTGGGGAGCCTTGAAGATTACTTCATTCACCTCAGCGATGGTGTCAGCCCTAGCCTACCTTCTTCAGTATGTCATTTAGCTTTCCTGATGGCTCCCAGATGCCTGCCATGGGACCTCCACAGTGCAAGAAGAGTGTCTAGCTCTTGCTACATGTCTCTGTGTAAGAGCAGGACACGGTTTCATAGATGTGACCCTGACAGTCTTATGTGCCTATCTCCTGAAGCTGTAGGTGTATACATGGTAATCACTGCAAGAGGAATGGGGTCATACCTGTTGACATAAACCATTGTAGACTTACACTTGGGCTCACCATAGGATCCCCTCCCTGAGTCACATGGAGGCAAAATACCTAAATAGAACGAAGACTCTGCTACCAAGGAAGAAGAGAGAAGAGGTTTTTGTGCAGGCTACTCCCAGTGTTGGTGACATCATTACATATTTACTAGTGTTACTCTTGAAGTGGTCTCCTTGGCTCATCTAAGCCTTCCCTGAGAACAAACTGGTGACTCTTAGTCCCCAGGACTTTGCACGGGGTCTGATTCATAAGAGGCACTCAGTAAATCCACGTAGAATGTCTGAGCCAATGAACCACCCTCTTCTTTTGGGGTATTGAAACAGGACTGACTTCCCCTTCCAGACTCCAAAAATCCCTAGGGATCTTGGACCACACTGGGGTGAATCCTCAGGAGGGAGATCCCGAAATTCTACCTACAGTCAATCCTCATTATTTGCAGAGTCTGTATTTGTGAATTTACTTACTTGCTAAAATGCATTTGTACCACACCCCGCCAAACTGATAAAGCACTTTTGCAGTCATTTGTAAACATTGCAGAGTGATCAAAAATGTGAATTGCCTAATCTGCATATTCCCTACTAAAGTAGAATAAGGCCAAGTTCTGCCCTTTTGTATCAGCTCTCATGCTGCAAATGAATGTCCTTTTTATGATCTATTTAGTGCCATGTTTTTGACATTTTTGTGCTTTTTGTTGGTGATTTCACTGTTTAAATGGCTCCCAAGTGTAGCACTGAAGTACTATCTGTGTTCCTTAGCATAAGAAGGCTAAAATGTGCTTACAGAGAAAATGCGTGTGTTGGATAAACTTCATCAAGGATGAATTATAGTGTTGTTCACTGTGGGTTTGATATTAATGAATCACCAGTATATATTAAATAAGGTGTCTTTAGAGAGGAACACACACAAGGTAATGCACTGATTGACTGATGAAAGTATTGTGACCAGGGGCTCACAGGAACCTAACCCTGTATTTCCCATAGGAGCAATGGTTCAGTATTTGCTAATTCAGTGTTCATGGCAGCTTTATGGAGCATAACTACTACAAATAAGGAGAATCAACTATTCTTTGTTTTTTTTTGAGTAGAGAGTAAATGAGAGAGGACTACATTAGTACTTGTAGATTACAGAAATATTTATAAAGTTAGATGGTTAACACTAAATCTTTGTATATTCTGTGACAGAAATTACATAGGTATGCTCCCAACATTTTCAGACAAGAGAACAAATGGCTCCTCCAATCTAGTTTTTTTCCCATCTCACGTTTTATCCTATACCATGTAGAATCTTGTATGCATGCGTGTGAACAATTCAAATTCCATGTCCAAGCTCCATTCATACTCTCCTGCCAATATTTGCCCCTTGGTGACCCCTGTGATCCAGGGGTGAATATGCTGGTGGCAAGGTCTGTGCTTGGGAGTCAGGCCAGGGAAAAGGCCTTTGCAAACCTTGGAAGAGGGCTCAAGGCCACTTCTTGGATCCAGTTTTTGGTCTAGAAGGAGGGGCAGACACAGATATTGGGTGCTTGAATCCTTCTTCACTTCTCCTAGATTCCTTGACCCCAGGGGAAGGTCACAGTCAGAGGAAGTACAAGGTAGGACCCTGCAGAGTACTGGGCCCAGCATAATAGGAGACCAAGTTTGCTAAGTTTAAGGTAAGTACTGGGTATGGAGTATGATAGGGCACAAAAGTGGTTATTTCTATTTCCAGATTAGATAAGAAACAGGAAATTCCTTATGAAGAAACAGCGTTTGAAGTGAGTTTTGAGAGATGATTAGGAGCTTTCCTGGTATGTGAAGATAAGGGTGGGTTGGGAGGTGAAAATTTCTCAGGCAGAACCAAGTAATATGATAGTGTTTTCAGTGACCTGTGAGTACTTCTGTAGGGGTTCAGCATCGTATGAAGGCATGGAGGCTCTGATGGTGGCAAGGGCTGGGTCACAGAGGGCATTGCATGCTGAATTGGAGGGTTTCTTCTTTATCTTGCTGTGCTGGGGAATTATTGAGTGACATGGTCCCATCTCTGTTTTAGTTACAGCAATATGCATTGGATTGAAGAAGCGTAGGGTGGAAGTTGGACTTTGGAAGTAGCTCTGGGTTTATTGTGATTTTTCCAGATGTGAGGTGAAGAAGGGCTGAACCTCGGTCCTAGCCCTGTGGGTAATGAAAAAGAACATGAGCAAGAATGATGAAAATACATTTCTTACATAAAAGGAATCATCCCAAGTGTTTTACAGGCAGGATTTAATCCTTGTCAACCCTGAGCAACAGGTGCTATTATTTACCTCTATTTTATAGATGGAGAAGTTCAGGCAGAGAAGGGTTAAATAAACCACTTCTGTGGACTGAATGTGTGTGCTTCCTCAAAATTCATAGGTCAAAGCCCTAATTCCCATTGTGATGGTATTTGGAGGTGGGGTCTTTGGGAGGTGATTAGATGTAGGGAGGTCATGAGAGTGGAGCCCCCATGATAAGAAGAAGAGGAGTCCAGAGTTTCCTCTCTCCCCCATGTGAGAATACAGCGAGGGGACCGCCCTATGTAAACCAGGAAGAGAGCCCTCACCAAGAACTGTGCTGGCCCCTGATGTCAGACTTCCGGCCTCTAGAACTGTGAGAAATAAACGTTTGTTGTTTAAGGCACCCAGCCTAGGGTATTTTTCTTACAGCAGCCTGAGCTGAGATATTGCTCAAGGTCATATTACCAGTAGGTGGTAGAGTCAGGATTTTAACTAGCTATGACTCTTGTCTCTTTTCCCCACATCTCTAAATCCAAAGGGGCTGGAAAGAACCAGCTTTTCATCTCCCCCTTTGTTTTGTGGGACATTCTCCATGTCATAGTCACTTCCATAATGGTGTTATGTTCCCTATTCCCCTTTCTGGAGCTAAGGGGGATAGGAAAATAACATTGATTCTTCCAGTGATACCACTGATGGGAGCCCGTATTTCTGATCCAAGATGGTCCATTGATATAAGCCACCAGAACCCTGGAAGGAAAGATAGGACAACCATACAACTCTACAAACATGTATGTAATAAAGCTATTCTAAATCTTGTAAAGTCATTTCTAAAAAATATTTTATTTATTTTAGAGAGAGAGAGTAGGGGTGAGGGGCAGAGGGAGATGGAGGGAGAGTCTTAAGCAGACTCCAACTGAGTAGAGAGCCTGACACAGGGCTCCATCTCATGACCCTGAGATGATAACTTGAGCCGAAATCAAGACTCAGACACGTAACCAACTGCACAACCCAGGTACCCCTTTATAAAGTCATTTTAATGCACTTAATACCTTAGTATATGTGAGGAATTCCACAGTATCATAAGTGTTACTTTAGCATATAAAAGGAAACTCAGTTGTGTCATAAATTGGACCTCTTTAAAACCAATATGCTAACATAATAAGCATTCATTAAATATTTAATTAGCAGGAATTTAGCCTGCTTTTTAGAATGTGGTTATGTCTCCTACGGGCAGGATTGTAATTAATGCATACTCTTACTAACAATGTGTTTCTAAAAAAGTTATTTAGCTCTTTGTACCTAAGATGCCCCATTTGTTTGTAAGATGAGTGTATCAATAATACCTACATCATTGGGTCATTGTGAAGATTTGATTAGAACAGCACCCGGCACATAGTAAGCACTATATTAGCATTCGCTACATTCATTATGGTTTGGGCAGGCTGAGTCTTAACCTCTTAACCAATGCTTTCCTTCACTGCTGCAAAGATGGGTGTTAAAGTTTATCTTTCTTTGATTGTCATTCTTTTCATTATTTTTTTGTTGTTGTATGTATTGGAGCAGCTGACAGTTGAGATCACCTGTGATGCCTGAGGTTGTGAGAGTTTGGAAAACAAAAGTAACTTGGCTTAATGTACAGCTTCATTCCCATTGCTTCACTGTTTTTTAGATGTCTGAGGTCCTATCCACTCTGGAATGCCATGATTCTTTCCGCCTCTTTCTTTCTCTCTCTCACATTCTTTGAGCACTAAATAATTCAGGCATTACAATGATTTTTGGTCATTTTCTACTTGATTTATATACAGAATTCTTTCAAATGGTGAAAGATACAATGTCATAGCATTTGCTAATCATAGCTACACCCTCAAAGGTTGTATCAAAGATGGGAAAAGTTGGAAGACACAAACGTTGGGTGTTTGAGGAAGGAGAGAGCATCAAACCATCTTCTTGTTTAAATTTGCATTTCTGGGATTACTAGTGAGGTGGGCTCCTCCTCCCTTTTGTTTGTTCTCTATTTGATTATTTTCTTGTCTAAATTCTCTGTTCCTGTCCTTGTCCATTCATCTGTTGAAGTTTTTACCGGTTTACACCTTGATTTACATGAGCTCCTCAAATTTAATAAAACCTTATTGGTCATATTTACAGCAAATATTTGTTTTTACCAGTTATCTTTTGAGTTCGGGAAAGAAAAAGTTTTGAAATTTCCCATAACCAAATCTACTGACCATTTGTTTTGAGACTACTTATGTTGCTTTAAAGATTGGACAATTTTCCTCTCTCTTCCTTTGGCAGAGTCACTTATATTATTCCAAAGTTGGTGAATTTTGACTCTTTTAACCACTTAACTCTTTTATATCCTTGGAGCTTATACTGTTCATTGGTTGATATATATACACACACATGTATATATCTATACACACACACACAGGTATATATGGGCATATCAAAAGAGAAACTGTTTTAATATCACTTAATGAATTCATGTTTTGTTTGTTTGTTTTTAGAGAGGGAGAGAGAGAGAGGGTTGAGGGAGGGGCAGAGGGAAAGGGAGAGAGAGCATCTTAAGAGGCTCCACATTCAGCATGGAGCCTGATGCGGAGCTCCATTCCCAAACCCCAAGATCATGACCTGAGCCAAAAATCAAGAGTTGAATGCTTAACCAACTGAACCACCCTGGCACCCCTGTTTTTTTTTTTTAATCACATTTGCTCTGTACCTGCCCTAACACTGCAGCCTATGGTTATATGTGACTCGCAAGCACCTGAAATATGGCTAGGCCATGCTGAGCTGGGCTGTAAGTGTAAAATGCCTACTGGACTTCAAGTCCTTAGAACAACAGCAGTTAACAACAGAATGTAAAACACCTTGATAATGTTTTGATATTTATGGCATGTAAGAGTGATAATATTTTGGGTGCAATAAAATATATATAATATGATATATAATATATTGACATATGAATAATATAATTGACATTATTCAAATTAACTTCACTTTTTCCTTACTTTTTAAAATGAAAGTATTAGAGAAATTTCAATTCTCTATGTGGCTCCTATTGCATTTCTGTCAGACAGCAGCTCCATACATTAGGGTTTGTTCTTTTTTTTTTAAGATTTTATTTATTTGAGAGAGCGTGAGAATGAGCGAGAGAGAGAGAGAGCATGCACAGAGGGAGAGGGAGAAACAGGCTCCCCGCTAAGCAGGGAGCCCAATGTGGGGCTCGATCCCAGGACTCTGAGATCATGACCTGAAGTCAGACGCTTAACCGATTGAGTCACCCAGGCACCCCTAGGGTTTGTTTCTATACACTTAATTTTTTTCTAAATGCTGTTTGCAAATTCAATGACATTTTAAAATATGTTTTCAGATCTGCTAATTTCTTTTCTATTCTTTACCATTTTCTCTTTCTTTCTTTCTTTCTTTCTTTCTTTCTTTCTTCTTTCTTCTTTCTTTTGCCTGTTCTTCTGGACAATTTAAACATTTTTGCCAAGTTTCAAGAAAATTAAATCCCTCTGAGTCTTTGATTTATATCACACAAAATTTGTAAAGTGATTTTGAAAAAAGTGACATCTTTACAAGACTAAGTCTTTTTTTCCCAAGAAAATAGAATCTCTTTTCATTTTTATCTTTTGTGTATACATTTCTCGAGCAATCTATGTGTTGTTTTTTGTTTTTTTTTCATAGAAATGATACACATTTGTTCTTTGGATTATTGTTAGGTATCATGTTTTTATTGATGTTGTAAATGTGAGTTATTATTATTCCAATACACTTTCTAACTGGTTTATGTTAGTTTGCAAGGAGTGACCTTTAAAAATGAACCTTGTAACTACTTTTACTGAGCCTTTGAAAAATTAATTCTATAGTTTTTCAGCTGATTCTCGAGTTAGTCTCCATTTCAAATTAAAATGCTGTATCACAGTAAGCTCCAAATCAGCTTCTATAGTTCTCTCCCAAATTCTAGCTGTCTAAAGGTGATTTTTGAAAAAAGTGGAATGTTTAGGTATAAAGTCATCTTGTTTATTTTAGATGCAGTTTTATCAGAATTTATTGGAAATCATGGAGATAGAACACCCTTCCCCGCCCCCCCCATGTCTTTCTTGTTTCCAAGGACTTGATCCAAGGACTAGGGAGAAGTGGTATAGGATTCAGCCACATAGCTAGTAAATTCACAGTCTGTGCGTGTGCATAAGACTAATTGTAAGGAAATATTCTGACTTCTGATAGTTGCCTTTTGCTGGGCATTTTTGCATTCATCACCGCAGATGGTTACAATGGCTTGCTGAATTATCTTCTCAATTGGGATTTCACCTTGAAACTCTCAGCCTTTTTCTTGGATTTCTGAGAGCCTGGGGCTTACGTTTCTTTCTTGCTACATGATTATAGGAATTCAATTTTTATTTGGTCTTAAACATCTCTTCTTTCTGCTCTCTGCCCATATCCTTTTACTAATGCCTTTAAAAAGCTTTCTTTCTTTTTTGGGGTAGCACGAATAACACTTTTATTTCATTCAAAAATAGTAGTTTATTCTTAACAAAAATCTTTGAGCACAGAATTGCTCAGGTATTATGACAATTTTAGTCCTCTCTGAATCCGCTCCTATACAGAATTGTTTCTAATCACAGAAATTATGATGTTGCATTCCATCATAGGAGCTGCAGAAATATAGGACAAAGGCAAGAAAACAAAAACACGTCCTCATTAGAAGGAGTGTTGGTAATCAGCACTATCAGAGATCAAACCAAATTAATACCATCTTGCAAAAGATAACACGTATTTGTAGATTACCTTCAACCCTTGCCTTAAGGGGGAAAATTAATTTTCTCTGTTGATGTATTTAAACAAAGTTACATGACTACCCATAACAAAATGTTTCCTCTCTAGGTAACTTACGGGGCAAAAGACAGGCTCCAGACTTTTGATGTGTTCGTGTGGGCATGCACCAGCTTCCCCCACCCACTGCCCCACTGGATTTCCATCAAGGTGCTGCCATCGCACTGGCTGAAAACCCTTAGTTTGCTGGTGTGGATTTTTAACATCCTTTCATGGAGGCCTCTTGATTGGGTGTTTTTGTTAGTCCTCGCCTGGGGCCAAAGGGGGGGGGGGGCATGAATTTGACATTTGGAAACATGAGATAGCTATTATATTTTATATACTGTGAAAGTTTATGTACACACACACACACACACACACAGGCACATTGTGTGATGTGGAATGAAGTCTTTAATGAAAAATGTTATATTGACATGGTGCAGGTGTGTGTGTGTGTGTGTGTGTGTGTGCGCGCGCGCGCGTGTGTGGTGGTGAAGCCATACCATTCCAGCCTACTGGGATTTTTATGTAAAGAGAGCTTATTTATATGTGGTTGGTATGTGGACTGTGACTCTCTTGCCAAGTCCTCCAGTTGGTTAGCTTATTTCCTGGGTAATATAATTAGAAAAGCAAAAACCCATAGAATTTACGGTGTTACACATCTCTTCAGCTCTGAGTGAGAAATCACTTTACATGAGACGAGAATATATTCATTTGTATTCCAAGCAGAGATGGAAAAATATCTTATAAATTTTTAATCCACCAAATGGCATGTATTATCCTGAGTGATTGTCCCGGGTCAGGCTGCATTTTATACCTGTTTGTGTTCCATTTGGAAAGGAAGCTACTGTGATGTGGAGGATAGAGCCACTCCTCTCCCCCATGCCACTCCCAAACTCAAGAAATACTGAAATGATGGGTTTTAATGAGGGGGTAAAATTACTGGAGTTTATTCTTATTCATACCTTTTCCACCAGTGAGTTTCACTGAAGCAACGTAGATTTTTCTTTCCTCCATCCCAACACTGAACTCAAAATGTATTCTAAACTTAAAAAAAAAAAAACACCTCATAGTAAAGAAAGGAATGTATATGTATGTATTTTAGTTAGAGTATATTTTAAAACAGAATATATTATACTACTACAATAGCAAGATTCATGACACTGGCTACCTCTAAGATATGAAAAATTGAAAGCATTACCAATAATGATCAATTATTAATTTTAAATGATTAATATTTTTATTAAGATTAAGCATAGCCTTAATGAAATACATCATATTCTTGTAATTATTAAATTCTACTGCAGAAATAAATCTTCACTAATTAAATCCAAATGTTTACAGAATAAATTCTCAAAGTTACTACAAAGACATATAATATCAAACGGACTGTTAATTTTTCTCACTTATTTATGGCCAGAAGTAGGAGACTGAACTATCTTAGGAAATCTCATAGGTGAGTACGGAAATACTTTTCAACCAAAAGGCAACTGAGGATATAAGTTTCTGGGATTACTTTTGGCTAGGATTGTTTAGATAGTTCAGATATGGCGTCTACATATTTTAGGTAGGGTTCGTGTATTTCAGGGAGAGTTTATGTATTTCAGGTTTGGAGTATTTAGCCCACTGGATGTGTGTCTGCACTTAATAGGGCAGTAAAAACAAGACCCTATACATAGTTGAGTGGTAGGGGCGCCTGGGTGGCTCAGTCGGTTAAGTGTCTGCCTTTGGCTCAGGTCATGATCCCAGGGTCCTGAGATCGGGTCCCACATCGGGCTCCCTGCTCAGCGGGGAGTCTGCTTCTCTCTCTCTCTCAAATACATAAATAAAATTCTTTAAAAAAAAAAAAAAGGACTCCCTCTGGGCCCCTCCCCCTGCCCCTGCTTGCACTCCCCCTCCTTCTCTGAAAAAAGAAAAAAAATAGATGAGTGGCTAAAATTCTCTTAAACTCTGTCCTACCCCAATTTCTCTATTGTGATTTAGTGACTTAGGGCATAATGTAGGCTAATAAACTTATACAGGCTTTTCTGTCAAGGATTAAGGACATTTTCAGAGAATGGAGGAGGGTTTCTCTGGGAACATAACTAAAGGAGGAGCCAGGATGAATATTTCCAGCCTGAAATGTCTTGCTGAATGATTCTGCCCCTGACATTCCTTCTGTGAACTGTGATGACTGCGGCCATGAGAGAAACATACTTTCGTTAGAGTGAGGCTTTCTTAAGAAGAGGATTGTTATAAAATAGCATTTGGCAGTAAAACTCAATTTGCAGTAAAATATGTTTAAAATTGTACTGTTTAAAGTTCCCTGGGCATCAGGGGTTATGACATTCTTCTCTGAGACAGAAGGTCAGAATTTCCATGGTGCCAGAAATTAAAACCCTACTGAAGTGTCAGGTCATGGGAATGGCCTGGTCCACAGTAGGAAGGGGAACCCCCTGATGGCCAAGAGGGCCTTTGATGTTTTGCCCCCAGCAGGCTCTGCCTCACCTCTATTTCTGATCTTAGACAGAATAACCTTCTAACTAACCTAATTGGAGGTCCAGCACACTCCTCCTGCTGGCTACCTCCAATTCAAATGAGAATGGCTAGATAATTAAGCCCTTTCTTAGCTGCCTCAGGCCTGGCCTCTGTGACCCGGCAGAACCCCTTTGCCATCATCCCCCAAGTTCGCTGGGGTGGATTTTTGGCATCCTTCCATTGAGGTCTCCTCGTTGGGTGTTTCTGTTAGCCCCCACCCTGTGCCAAGCAAACAGCTCCTTTAACACTGGACATGCCCAAATGATTAAAGCACCATAAATTACATCCCATAGTGGCCTTATACTTGACTACTTCCTCCCCTTACCTTGTTCACCCGCTTCGACCCCATCTGAACAGCAGTTCTTTACACTACATTCTTTTTTTTTTTTAAAGATTTTTATTTATTTATTTATTTGAGAGAGAGAGAATGAGAGAGAGAGCACATGAGAGGGGGGCGGGTCAGAGGGAGAAGCGGACTCTCTGCCAAGCAGGGAGCCCGATGCGGGACTCGATCCCGGGACTCCAGGATCATGACCTGAGCTGAAGGCAGTCGCTTAACCAACTGAGCTACCCAGGTGCCCTACACTACATTCTTAGCAAGGTTATTTACTCGGCATGCCCAATGAGATTGCGCCTTATGTAATAAGTTCTCGGCCTTGAGATATGCCCGAGAGCACAGACTTTTCAGCTGCTAAAAGAATTAACCTTTTAGCTGAGGATGGCCCTTATTGCTGGATGTGCCTTCGTAGCCACGTCTGTGACCATTTAAGAATGTTACCGTGGTACCCGGAGACTCTTCATTCCCCACAATAGATCCGTTTCGCTAGTCAGAGTGACCAGGAGGTAACCGTCTTTGCCAGTTGTATAGTTAAGTATGCCAATTTATTTTAAAAATGGTTCTGTAGACTCACCTCCGTTATTTATGGAAATCAGAGAAAGGAGTGACAGCGATAATCAGAATCCACTTGTCCTTTCAGACCTCATTTGGGTGAGTTCAACCCACTGTCTGGCTCCTTAGAAGGCAGAAGAGTCAATGGGTCAGGCAGCAGTCTCGTTAGACTCTCAGGATATTGAGATCCTTGGGTGCGAGAGAAAAACATTTCTTAGTTTTATAACCGTGTACTGAGTGGTTTAGACAGATCTGATAAGGATATCTAGACTCGGCCCAGGGTAGGTGTTCTACAAATTTTAATTCCCGTCAATGGTTCTTGCCTTGTTTGTGTGTGTCTGTTGGATGCATTTACTCACCCAAATTTGATAGCACCCTGATACTACCTGCGTCCCAAATACTCACCGCTGCTGAACTTTCTCTTTCCACGTTACATGCGGCGCACAAGGGGGGCCCTCTTACAACCTTAAACAGCACGCTTCTCGTCTCTTCTCCTTTTGTCCCTGTGTATTTTCGTTTTGTTCTTTCTTGTGCCTCTTTGCTTCTCGTTCATGCGGTGGGGGACTTGGCCCCACTGGATGGCATTGAACGAGGAGGACAAGAGATGGCAGCAAGAAGTAGGCGGAAGGCCTTAAAACTTGGCACAGCTGCAGAATCTTTATATTCAGAAGGGACCTTTTGAAGGTGGACCCACGTGGTAGTTGTACCTTGCCCTCTTTTGCTGGCACCTGAGGATATCTTCGTGATTGTGGGGTGCAAGGGGGGTGGGAAGATGGAAGAGAGCAGACTCAGGGTCCCTTCAGACTCAAAATATGGAAACAGTGATTTCACAAAAATACTGCATGAAAAATTCAGCGTGTGGAATTCTACTATGTTATCCTGGAGCCCTCACTTAAAATAGAAAAAGACACAGACCCTGTGGCTCTCTGGGCTTGCACCTGCCCCTCCACAGTGAAGCAGGGTCTTAGAATTGAAGGTTTGCAGGGAGGAGGGAAGGCCCAGCCACGGGAAGGAGAAAATGACAGCCTTGTGTGGCTGCACGGGGGCTACCTGCGGATTCATCTGAAATTCTGCGTTATTCTCCTGAACGAGAGGGTTCTCATGCTCAGATAAAACAGTCGCGGTGAACGGCCTATTCAACGATCTATTGAAAAAGAAGTTCATGGGTAGGAAGTTGTCAAATCTTTGGCTTCTGCTGCTATTTACAGTTGAATCTGGAGCAAGACGGTGTAGAATTTCACCCCAAATGATCGCATTTTAATTTCAGCACATGGCCATTGCGCCGTGCTCTGAGAGAGCTCCTTGCTCTCATGAGTCCTGCGTCTTGGAAGGCAACATGTCCTCGCCAGGGCACAGACCTTGGAGTTAGGCTTCCTGCTTAAGCACTTGCACTTCCTAGCTTGCTTTTCCCCAGGGTGCCCCTGCACCTCTCTGGATGTCCGTTTTCCCTGAGCTTTGGCAAATTGGGATAGTGACACCCGCAGCAGAGGGCTGTTAGGATGATTAGTTGCAATTATGCATGTTTAAAGCGCTCAGCCTTTACCCCTGGTGTGTGACCTGTTTCTATGCACAGTGTATGCCTCTGCCTTTTTCCTTTACTTTTCCTGTACCAGTAGGGAAGACCACAAGTAGAGGCAACACCGTTTTTTAAGGCAATTTGCGTTCTTTCAAAGTAACTGAGGCTAGTGTTCTCAGACTTTCATGAAATCTTATCTGAAAGCTCTCTATAGGACAGGTAAAATGGAACTTGCGGGGGCTGGGATTTCCACTGTTCAGTCCCTCCAGCAGCATTTCCCCTATGATCTGGGAGCAGCACCCCCAGTTCCTTGGGTAGAGTGACCCTGGGGTTGTGTACTGAAATGTATTCCCGGCTATCTCCACGAGCTACTCCAACTCTGGGCCACTCCTCTAATTTGCTTGTGTATCTGAGATATTTTAATGGTGTCATACACTGGATTCATAAAGAATATGTCAAGGGGTGCCGGGGTGGCTCAGTTGGTTAAGCTGGCTCAGGTCATGATCTCAGGGTCCTGGGATCAAATCCCACATTGGGCTCCTTGCTCAACGGGGAGTCTGCTTCTCCCTCTGCTTCTGCCCCTCCCCCTGGTTGTGCTCTCTCTCTCTGACAACTAAATAAATAAATAAAATCTTGAAAAAAAAAAAAGAATATGTCAGAACTCTGTACCACACATTCTCTCTGAAACCAAAGGGAGAGAAGCACATGCCTAGGGGATTCTGAAGCACCACGTGCTTGGACCTGGGATATTTCCTTGAGGGCATTCCATTTTTAAGCAATGTGAGCCGGCGATCAGCACGTTTCTCAAGGATTATTGCTTGTCCTTGGGCATACTCTGACACCTGAGGTCAAGATGAGCCAGAATATTTACTCAGTCCCTGGCAGGTAGTGCATTTCCTGCTGATAATTTATAAACAATAGATTTTAGTGGAAAGTGATGGAAAATTTTCCTTGAATAACTGAGTTCCCCTATATGTGCTCACTGATGCTTAACTCAGTGGAACAACAGTACCCAGAATATTAAATCCTTTTTACACAATTAGATGGTACACTTACGCATACTAATAAGGTGTGAATGTGGGATGTTTATCTTCTTCCTGAGGATTATAAATTCTTTTGACAGGTACTGTCTCTTTCTATTTCACTGTGTAATATGTGCCCAGAGGCAACTATTCTTTGCCAGAGTGCATCCTCCAAAAACCAGAAATCAATGAGGTTAAAGAACATCCTGAAATGTGTGTCTCAAGTATGTTGCATTTTCCCTCACTGGTACATTCACCAACCAGTCGGTGGCTGTCCTGCAGCTGTTATATTTATCATGTTGGTTTTCAGGATAGATCCTTAATTTTATGATCATTTAAAGAAGAGAAATAAAAATTGGTAGAGTATTGAATGCCATACTTTGTTTTTGATTTGGGACAAATACTTAAATGGCTTATGCAAGAGCCAAATTTTATTTTATTTTATTTTTTTAATATTTATTTATTTATTTGAGAGAGAGAGAGAGTGGTGGGAGGGACAGGGGGGAGGGAGAGAGAATCTCAAGCAGACTCCCTGCTGAGCATGGAGCCCATTGTGGGGCTTGATCCCAGAACCCTGAGACCATGACCTGAGCCCGAATCTAGAGTCTGACGCTTAACCAACGGAGCCACCCAGGTGACCGAAGAGCCAAATTTTAATTTTCAGCTGCAATTGACAGTATTTTGAGGTCTGAAGAATGTCCTTATGCTGTCCCTGTATTTGGCTTTCATTTGTTTGTTTTGCTTTGCTTTGGTCCATCTTGTTGTATCTGCGAACTAGAGTAAAGGTAGTGGTTACCAGTTCCTTTGATGTTTCCAACCCAATCTGAATCAGGCAATTTATTGAGAGGTCATACCTTTGGAGTCAAATTGCTAGATCAGAGAGCCCTCAGCCTATTCTTAATCTCAGGAGGGGAGTGGTCCTGGGTTATAGAAAGATAAGCAATAAGAGGAAGAAGGGAAGAAAAATTTCCATGCCTTTGCATTTTCTGAAATCCGGGGGCCCATATGACTACCATCTGTTTGCAAGTGGTCAGGGCTTTCTTGTGGATAGGGAGGTTGACATCCACCATTGTGGTTCTGTTGTATTTTTTGGGTCATCTTTACAAATTTGAAAGCAACGGTATGCTTTAGCCTCTCATGATTTAGTAGTAGATGCCTCCTAATTGTCTGTGAGGCATCCAAGGTTGGGCTCCCACAGTGGTGGTGGGGACTGTGTGCTTACTACGATAGTACATCAATTTGACATACTGGTTATTTGCTTCCTCCACTCTGCTAACCACAGTGGATCTCAGCCCTTACATGTGAAACCAAAAGAAGTGATTTGAAATGAAAATGAATATTAATAATCTATCACATAGGTGGCCACTGGCTGTAATTCATTCTGAGTAATGCTGGCGCGGATTCTGAGCACATGCCTGAGAGTCTTCAGACATATGATGATTCTAGCCCACAGAAGCAGCTATGCACAAGTACGCTGCAGGGGGCTTCAGGGTGTGCCTGCCTCTATCAGTCTGAGGGACATCCTTTTCTTGGATCTGCTGTCACCAAAGATAAGCACGCCATCATAATTCTGTCACAAAGATGGATTTTGGGGTGTGGTGGTATTCTACCTCTACCACGAGTGGCCATGTGTTCTGAATAAAGGTCTGATGGTAACTGTAGACATTATCTTCATTTTGAAGATGAGTAATTTGGAAGTCGTGAGGAAATAGTGCATGCCATTATTATATATGTACGTGTGCATACGTATCCAAATTGCATGCTTGGAAAAAAAAGTACATGTTTTCGTTTCCTGAGGTCACATCGGAGGTTAGGAAAGAAAAGTAGACGCTTGCTCAACTGATGAGCAAAGAGATAGGTTCACTGGTGACGGGGCATTAATCAGGGAAGAGGATCCCGAACGAGCTGGGAAAGGTGGCTGGCAGAAGATCTGGAAGGGATATAGGCAGGGGAGGGCTATCCTCACAGTGTCTCATGGCTCCAGGGGACCCTTGTACTCTCCTGTCTCTTTTGGACAGAGGTTGACAATTGTTTTTCTTCAAGGCGAGAGGGAAGCGTGTAGAACAGAGAGCACAGGGCAGGGGAGGTATAAGCAACAGGGAGAAATCTGAAGGTAAATCTTTGCAGGTTGTTGAAGGCCCAAGAAAATCCTCCCAGAGGGCTGGTTCCGAGTTTGTGTGGTGGACGGCTTGAGGCCCGGAGGGGATTCCAGGCCTCTGCAACAGAGCAGGTAGCAGGAACCATAAAGACGACAGCAACAATGACACAATGGGTAGCTGACATTTATGCGACAGCTTCTAGGTGTCAGTTACTGTGGTTAGCACTTAACGTGCGTAATCTTATTTCATGCAGTGGGCACAGAAAGATGATATTATGCCCATTTTACAAATGAGGAAACTGACGTGGAGAGAGGTTAAATTGCTTGCTTAAGGTCATACAACCAGGAATAACAATAATTTAAATTTAATCAAAAAGGAACCAAATTGCTTTTAGGTGTTTGTAGCTTTTTTTCTTTTTTTCTTTTCTGCAAGAGTAAAGCAATTGACTCTCAATCTCAGCTGTGCTTTAGAGTCATTTGGGGAACTTTAAAAACTGGTGCCTGATCCTACTCCCAGACATTCTTTAGTTGATCTGAGGCGCGATTGGGAGTTTTTAGAGCTCCTGGGAGATTCTCATGTGATGGCCAAAGTTGCAAACCCCTGCTCTAAAGTAGGTTCTCTTCTGGCTTTTTGCTAGACTTTCATTTGATTCCATCATTTAATTTAATCATAACTGTGAACCTGTGTTTATGGTCTGATCACGTGTTTGGTCTGTCCCTCCTAGAAGAACGCAGACCCCATTCCCGTATCCCCAGAGTCCCGTTTAATGCTGGATAAATGAAAATGAGTATCATCCCTCTGTAAAAGTACTTAATCACCAGTCAGAAAGTATCCATCCCTCAGTTTTTAAAGCCAGCATTTAATGCTTTAATTGAAATAGTAATTTATTTAAAGGGGTGGGGGGGGTCCCGGCAATTTCTCCTTATATGGGACCACTCAAGATGGTCAGATGGAGGAGGGGGTGAGGAAGAAGAGAAAGACCAGGAGCCCAGTGAGGTCAGTGGTGTGGAACTATGTTCCTGAGAGGAACATCCATTACAAAAGGATTTTTCAGGATGAGACGTGGGCTTTAATATTTGATTCAAACTCTTACATCAGTTTAGATAAGGGACTTTGATGGACAACGCAGGATGGATGAAGACAACCTGGGTAGGGAACCTTTGGTTTCACCAGCCGGGCAGGGAGAGGCTCCGCCTTCACCCAGTGCAAGCTGGTGTGGGCTGGACTGGGCTGGGTGGGGCAGGGGATCGTGAGAAGCTAGGCTCTCCTGTGTCTACTTTAGTTCTGGACCAGGTGACAAATAAAACCAAAAGGCATCTTTCAGCTTGGAGAATAATTCAGGCCCCAACAGCTCATCAATCTGCTATTGCTTTGCAGAGCAAAAATTTAATACGTAATAAATAATTTCTCACTGCCTCAAAAGGAATGAAAATTTCTTTGTAAGAATCTTTCCTATTTAAAGGTAACCATCATCACAGCATTAATGCTTGATCATACACTTAATTTGAAATCCAAATATGGGAGATTTAAACTGAAATTCTACTCATAAAATGAAATGATTAACTTGGTAAGTTGTGATTTTGGCATGTAGTTCCAATCCTCACAAAGATAGGATGTGGAGGAAGAATGGAAGCAAGGCTGTCAGGGTATGTGTTTATATGATGAGTGTCATGAACTATTTTAGATTTTATTTAATAGGCGTTTTAATAATACTTAGTATGTACCAGGCACTCTTAGTAGCACAGTATAACTATTAACTCATTAAGTCATCATATCAACTCTATGAAATAGGTATTATTGGTATCATTCCTGTTTTACAAATAAGAAACCAAGGCACAGAGAGGTTAAGTGACTTGTTGAAGATCACACAGCACAAATGTGATATAGCCGGGACTCAAACCTCAGCTCTGGCTCCAGAGCCTGCGTACCTAACTACGATGTACCTCACCTCTCTAGGGAAATGCCTCCCAGATTCACATGCTTTCTTTTTTTTTTTAATTTTTAAAAAATTTTTATTGTTATGTTAATCACCATACATTACATCCTTAGTTTTTGATGTAGTGTTCCATGATTCATTGTTTGTGCATAACACCCAGTGCTCCACGCAGAACGTGCCCTCTTTAATACCCATCACCAGGCTAACCCATCCGCCCACCCTGCTCCCCTCTAGAACCTCAGTTTGTTTCTCAGAGTCTATCGTCTCTCATGGTTCGTCTCCCCCTCCTATCTTCTCCCCTTCATTCACATGCTTTCTTATTAAAGCTGAGCAATTGCTTCCTGTGGAAAAAGCCCGTTCTTGTCAATTCAGTTGAAAATGTCCCATGCCTGAGATGAAATCTGTAAGATTGTTGAATAATGACAGGTGGCTCTGTAGGTTCATTCTGAGGGATGGCCATCCTGGCTATTAGACAGGCACTCATCAGATCCGCCCTCCGCTCCATGGTGGGAGCGGCTAAGGCCAGAAAGGTGAACTCACACATGTGTTTGCAGGTATGCTCAAGGAGAAAGAAAACGTGGATGGAATGGACACAGAAAAAACGTGCTCTCGAAAGTGGGCTGAGAGGTCTGTGGGAAGTGGAGATGCACTTTTCCTTGTATATTTTCTGCACCGCAAAAATTCGTTTTTCTTTTTCAATACTGTGCAAGGGCTAGTTCCATAATCTTTTCAACAGAAAGGGCTATCACTCTATATGTGTCCATTGGGGTAAGACTGGAATCAGGGAGGCTAGGTGGCCTTTGCTGTGATACATGTAGAAATTGTGTGTCTGAGCAAAGAGAGAGCAGATGGGAGAGGAGGGTTTTTGGGTTTGGGGGCCATTCAGGAGAAGTAACCTCGAGTCAGCTGTGACCTGTGAGTTCTACCATGTTGGGCTACACACCTGCTGATAGGAAGGTGAAATGTACATGGCAGGTTGAAGTGCTAGTGATGATAGAGCAGATAGAGGCTGAAGAGATTCTGGAGAAGGGGGCACACACAGGTTAGGATACATTACGTCAGTGGATGTATATACATTACAGCGGTGCCCACTGGCATCTGCAAAAGGGAGAGAACCGAGATGCATGGTCTTCATGCCAGGTGGTGTTGCTCCTTGATGCACCTACACGTGTTTGATTCTGAACCCTGGACAGACCTTATTTTGACAACTTACCCATAGGAAATGTGCATAGGAGGTAGTCTATGCCTGTCCAAGTGGCAGACATTTTTTTTTTTTAAAGATTTATTTATTCGTCTTGGAGGAAGAGAGCGAGAGTGAGAGAGAGCATGGGGTAGAGCGGCAGAGGGAGAGGGAGAGAGAGTCTTAAGCCGACTCTGCACTGAGCATGGAATCTGATGGGGGGCCTGGTCTCATGACCTTGAGATCATGACCTGAGCCAAAACCAAGGGTTAGACACTTAACCGCCTGCGCCATCCAGATGCCCCCAAACTGGTAGACATTTTTGTTTATGGCCATGTCTATAAATCTAATAGGAGAATGAGGTGTTATGAATTAAAATACATATGATTATTTTTTAAAGCTATGGTTAATCACATCATGACAGAGTTAAATGAATACATTTAAACCCTTATTAATGTTTCTAATGCTAAGCAGTTACTGTTAAGATCAATATTTTTCTCAAAGTGATGACTCTAGGTACTGGATTGTATCCATTTAAGCATAAAACTTTCTGTGATAAATATGCATTGGAAAATGATTTTGCATCTAACTTTCCTTTTAGGAAAAGTAGAAAAGTTAAAGGGTTTGGCCGAACCACATATAGTAATTTATTATTTTATGTAGAAATAAATTTTTGTCAATAATATGTATTTAAAATATGGTAAAAGTATGAACTCTCTAGTACTGTATGAATTCTTTTTTTTTTAGATTTTTATTTATTTATTTGACAGAGAGACATAGCGAGACAGGGAACACAAGCAGGGGGAGTGGGAGAGGGAGAAGCAGACTCCCTGCTGAGCAGGGAGCCCGATGCGGGGCTCGATCCCAGGATCCTGGGATCATGACCTGAGCCGAAGGCAAATGCTTAATGACTGAGCCACGCAGGCGCCCCTACTGTATGAATTCTAAGAACGCAAGAAAAATGATTGTTAATCAACTGTTGGATTCATGTTGATTCTAACTAGGAATTTATATTTAGAATTGTGAAAATTATGATAGGGTGGAGCTGTATATCCTACATGCTGTAATACTTTGGGTCCCCTCATGAAAGTCACGTGTCAGCATTAATAAGAATATCCGTTTAAAATGGAGCTTAACCATTTTATTGTTCTTTCCATTCTTTGTTTCCCTAAGTGGGTCTCAAGTATAAATTCTTTCTGCCTTCAGGTAAAGAGGAATTTGGAAAGTTCATTTAGTGTAATAATTAAGAGTGCGAGCTCTAGAGAGACTCCATAGATTCCAGTCCCAGTTCCAGGGTTTACTACCTGCGTGGCCTTGGGAAAATTACATAACTTGTGTGTGTCACAGTTTCCTAATCTATAAAAGGGGAATGAAAGTGGTACCAACCTCTATCGACGTGGGAATTACATGAGTTACTATATAAAGCAATTAGGACAATGCATACATATAGTAAATGTTCACTTAATACCAGATACCATTATTAGTCAAAAGCTAATGACTGTGAATAGCTTCTGACTATTAATAATACCTCAACATCTTTGACTCAGGATCTTAGAATAATGTGCTTTTAAAGCCTATTATGAAAGACTCACACGAGTACAGTGAGCTGACCCTTGTTGAGTGCTTTCTCTGTGTCTGGCTATTTTCTAGGTACTTCACATATACTCTTTTAGTTTGTGTCAAGAAATAAGGAATAAAAAGGAATTAATAGGCATAGAAAAACTGTCTTAGATAAACATAATGGAGAATTTTCCCTAAACCTAAGAGATCCCCTAAATTGGCATGAGAGACCGTGGATCTTGGTAGGAGGATGGCCTTGGGTCCAGCTTCTCAGCAGCACAGCCCCAAGAGACACTGCTGTTTGGTGTTTCCGGGTCCATGAGATCAGAGGCCAGTGTTTTGTAAGATTCCTGATGGAAAGATTTCCATCATGGAAGGGTCACGGTTCCAACTGTCTTGTCCTGCAGTTTGGACAGTGGTCACTAGAGGGCGCGCTGCCCACATTTGCACACAAGGACTGGGTCAGCTCTTCTGTACCTGGACATCTCCAGATTTCATTTAGAAATCTAGGGCAGTCCTTCCACCAGGAGAGGTACCTGCCCAGTACCAAGACTGCCCAATTCCATGTGTACATCCTTCCTCTTCTCACAACACTCCAGCACATCTGAGACCAGAAAAGGTGGTGTGGCCCCCGTCACTTGGAGGGGTGGGCTGTGTTATTAGGGGGCTGCAGTGAAGCCACTTAAAACCCCGAGCTGGGACAGCCATTAATGCTTCCCACATTGCATTAGTATTTGGTGTATATTTGTGCTTATTTCAGAGAATTTTTTAAAAGAATACTATGTCCCATAGCACGACAGAAGAGGTAGGTTCTTTACAGATTTCCCTATATCCTTGTGAATCTAGGCAAGTCATGTTACTTGTTTTCTTCATCTTGAAGCATCAAGGGGTTGGCTTATAAGATGATGTTAAAAATTTCTAACAGTCACAAAGATGTTGTGCGTTAGAACTCAATTTAATGATTTTGAATGCTTATAGAAGACCAGGGTTAAATTTTGGAAGCAAGGCTGTAATATAGGGTTATGATTTGCAGATTGACAAGGATGAGGGCTGATAAAAGCAGAGCAGCTTTTGGGGACAGGGACAACAAGTTGGTCAAGGAAGAAAAAACTATAGTCTGGAGAACAGAAACAAGATGGAGAGTGCTGGAGAATGTGATTAAGTCCTTACCCTCTGCTGACATCAGGCAGGGGTTTCGAAATCTTTGTGCCTTGGGTAGATTTGCAGGGTGATTTTTGTTTGTGGACAAAACAGTAATTTACAACTTCTTTCTGATTTCCTTAGGTCCTTCGATTTCCTTAACCCTGAGAACTTAAAGAATAGGAAGCTATGCTTTGAATACCTGGACAAAAGGAAAAAGATAGGAAGGGTTGGCAGAAATAGTTTCTTAGCTTTCTGGTCCCCAGGGCTTGGCTCCAGGAGGTAGTCATTCACAAATCCAGGCCCACTTTCTCTAGGGAGAAATGTGGCATGGCGTGAAGAGATAGTCATCACTCCTTGTGGACCATGGTGTGAGTGGCACATACAACCTCGACCTTGAAGAAAACCAAGGACTAGAAATAGGTCTCAGGGGATAGATATCATGCCAGCAGTAGCAACTGTGACTCTCCCAGCTTCTGTGCCTCAGAGTCAACCCATTCTCTTACTGGTTTCTTTTCTTCAAAGCATCAAAAATGTGTATTTATCTCTCATTAGTTTATTTCTTCCTCGGACTCATAAAATGGAGAATGCATCTAATCACTTTCTCTTACATAGGGATACGTTGTTTATAAACTTAAAAAGTATTTTTTGGGGGGCATTGGTTTCAGCATATATCTTTTGATATATAATACTCACTTTTTAGATTTTTCACATTGTCATAGTACTTTTAAAAATAAAAATAGGAGATAAAAATATCTGTAGAGGGATGTTTCCTTGATGAGGCTGAAATTTCTTTCTTTTTTCCTTTCTTTCTTTCTTTCT
>NW_027397092.1:4415094-4447594 GCF_003265705.2 Callorhinus ursinus | reverse complement strand
ACAACATCTAGCTCTAACATCATATCTATGGGAAAGTACAATCTGTGTTAAGTTGGTTCTTTTGCGTACTGGTTTTCTGTAATGCACTATGGTTAAAATATGGATCATTTGTCTACTGTTATTGGTTTTTCAATATACTAATGCTGAGTTATGTCTATAGCATAGTCCTGAATGTATAGAGAATCTCCTTCAGGTGAATGCTTCTAGTCATTAGGATATAACAATGCAGATTTATTTCTAGGCATCTGTAAAGTCTCTAAGCCTATTAATACATGCCTATTTTCCATTAAAGTCCTAATGGTATGTTATATACATAAGTTTCTGCCCCCCCATTAAAAACAAAACAAACCCTCTTCCTTTTGTGTCTTTTAGACAAGATGGGAAAAAGAAAACACCAGAAAATGTGGAGACCAAAATATCACAAAATATAGCAGATATGGTTTAAAGACTATTAGCTAAATGGTCATGTTAATATTGAACACCAAAATTAGGCAGACTTAACCATTCACTTCAAGTCAGCATTAGAGTGAGGCGGTCTTCTCCCTGTGGGAATAGGCCCTGCACAATTTATGCCATGCGGGAGTAGAGGAAAACGTGTGCTTTCCTCAGATAAAGCCCGCCTACCAAAGAGGGATGGGGTGGGCATGACTCTTATGCTCCCCACATTTAGCGGTCTCTAGGGCCAGCAAATGATCAAGGATTACACCGATTAGCACCCTTCATAGAAGGGAAATGTTGGGAGTAGGGAAGAAATATTTCCAGTCACATCTGAGAGTTACTGGGAAGGGCTTAAGGAGTCCCTTATTTGGGGCTGAGATCATCATGTCAGTTTAGAGACTTCCAATCCATGACTCAACATCTTGAAGGGTTAAGTTTGGGAATGCTGGCTTTAACAAACAATTCCAGACTCTTACAGAATGCAGTTGTGTATCTAATCTTTTGCTTATGGTGGTGAGTAAGGACCTACTTAATCTAAACCAGAAAAAGAACAAACTCTAGTTACAAATAACAGATGACAAGAAATGGGAATGACTGCCCTGTGCTTATAAAAATGGCGACCATGAGATTTCAAGTTAATGACTATAAGGGCTTACTATCTGGCATCAGGGTTTCCCTTTCCCATAGAAAGGATGGCCAGCTTGGCATTGATGGGGACGCCCGGTAAGAACACGGGATTATGGGGCGCCTGGGTGGCTCAGTCGTTAAGCGTCTGCCTTCGGCTCAGGTCATGATCCCAGGGTCCTGGGATCGAGCCCCGCATCGGGCTCCCCGCTCAGCAGGAGGCCTGCTTCTCTCCCTCTCCCACTCGCCCTGCTTGTGTTCCCGCTCTCGCTGTGTCTCTGTCAAGTAAATAAAATCTAAAAAAAAAAAAAAAGAGAGAGAGAGCATGGGATTACGCACACAGCACAGGTCCAGCGCCTGGACGCAGGCTCACTAGACCCCTCGCTGCGCTGCTACCACGGAGGACGTGGCATTCAGTGCGCATGCTCACTCCGGTACCGGCGAGTCGGCCGCTCAGGTGGGGGGACGTCTCATCCCCCCCCAGGGCAGTTCAACGCCTTACTCAGGACTTGGCTTAAGTTAGCTAGGGCTCTTTTCAAAATCAAAGCAACCCAGCTGGGGAGAAGGTTGACTTTACACCAATGGAAACAGTTTGTAAGGGCTTTTGGTGTAAAGCAGTTTGAGAATCTAGAACCCTGGACACTGGGAACATTTGGGTCTCAAGTGAAGAATTCCGGGCAAGTTACAAGAGGAGTCTGTCCACGCCTGGAGTAGGAACCCAAGAATTCCGGACAAGTTACAAGAGGAGTCTGTCCACGCCTGGAGTAGGAACCCAAGGTGAGAAACAATTTGTCACTACCTCCTAAGACTTAATTAGGAAAGCAATAGCCGTCCAGATATTTGTCTTTCTTTACATCTCGTTTTAATTGAATGTCTTTAAAAAATATATAGAGGCTAAGAATACTGTTTTTTTTTTTTTTTTTAAGATTTTATTTATTTGACAGACACACAGTGAGAGAGGGAACACAAGCAGGAGCAGAGGGAGAGGGAGAGAACAGGCTTCCCGCTGAGCAGGGAGCCGGATGTGGGGCTCGATCCCAGGACCCTGGGATCATGACCTGAGCTGAAGGCAGACGCTTAACGACTGAGCCACCCAGGTGCCCCAGAGGCTAAGAATACTGTTTAAAATAAATTTTAGTAGACTTGATATTGAGGTTTTTATTATTTTTATTTTCTTTTTTTAGGTGAAAAGGATTATTGGGTAGCAAAAATGTCCCTTCTGTCTTCCCATTTTTCTTATGTTCATTTTCCTCACACTGAGTAGATCAGTACTGAATATACAAAATTTGGTGCCCAAACCATGTATCCTTTCTCTTTCTGGTCACAGCATGTCCAAATAACAGACAAAATATCTAAGAAAAAACCATGTATCTTAAGTGTGGTGTTTTCTGTCTCAAATGCATATAATGAAAATATAAGTCCATATTGTGGGAGTAAGGGTTTATTTATAGAAACTGAAATACCAGATGTGGAGCCATGATTATTTTTCCAGATAAATCTAGAGACAGTGAATCGATTTCATTAAAGAAAGGAGGACACTTTTAAAAGGGATTTATTTAATGAACTATTTTAAAAGTCTTATTTAAGGTAATGGAGGTCAGGGGGTAGTAGGTCAGTACCTGGGAGAGTCCATTGTTTGGGCGCAAAGTGTCAGAGTGCAGGGTCGCTCCAAGCAGGAGGGACTGGAGTCTTTGTTACCTAGATTTGAATATGGCAGCTGTTAATTCTGGAACGTGGAGGGCATTGTCTGACGCAGAGCCGGCCCCATGGTGAGGGGGCTGGAAAGTTGCAGGGAAGAACAGAGACCGCATCCGGCACAGCTGAAAGAACTTCGCTTCCCCTCCACACTGGTCAGTGACACACAAAATCAAGCATGAAAACAGGAAAAAGTGGTTTTGAAGCTGAGGCGGTCCAAGCCACCCACGATCACTTTGAAAAACTTCTAGCATTCACCTCAGGAAATGACCCTTCACATCTCTTGTTCACATGCTGGCTGGCTGCCCGGAAGTGGGGGGTCAAGGAAGATGATTATACAATTCAGAACTTGCTTGAGTAAGGCCTGAGTTGTCGGCAGGCTTCCTATTAAATTTGTTCCGTGTTGTGGTGGGGGCCGAGGTGATGGGGAGGAGTGTGAAGGCAAGTTGTCATGATGGTGATGTGTTTTAGTTCTGAAGAGAGTGCTTAGAAGATATCGTAGAAAGCCTTTAATTAAGGAGTTTATTTTGACGAACCAAAACACATTATAAAATTCTTCAACTTTGACGTATTTGTGACACGGAGTGGGGCCAGATTGATGGAAATGTTAAATCTGTGGGGTGTTGGGTGCTCAGGTGGATATCTGAGTCACAGATGATTAACTTGGGATATACTTTTTCCACCATCCAGGCCGGCTAATATACTGTGTGGTTGTGGAAGTCCTATCTTAGAGAAGTTCAATTTCTAAAAATCTCAGCACAACTTTATAGAACCCTCAAGAGGGGCACCTGAGTTTTTTGTCTTGGCATCTGGTGCTGCCCTTGTTCTGAAAGGCCTGAAACATTGGCATTGTTATGTTGTCTTGCAGGATAAGATGCGGGATCTGCACCAGGGGCCAAAGAAGTTCCTCTCTTGCTGAATTCAAATGACTGAGTGGCAGAGTCTCCAAGTCCCTGTGGATCTAAAGGCAGTGCTTTAAGTCATAGGATTTCTTTGGATAAATTTTTTAGAAGTTTAACAGAAACCACTTTCTGCCAAGTTAAGTGGGACATTTGTAATCATTGGGTCAAATGGCCACCTGGAATTGTGATATCTTATTGAACGAGTTAGCATTTCTGCCAAATCTATTCAGTTTACGTTGGGCCCTAACTGCCTTTGGCTGAAAGTGGTTACTAAAAGCCCTTCTGTGAGCTTGTGATTGGCCCATTGAGGTATCCACTTGTGCAAATTCCTGCATCCGTCAGTAAATGAGTCTGAAATCACGGCTCTGGGTTGGGCAGGATAGCCCTGACAACTCAGACTTTCATGTGGGTTCAGGACAGAGGTTCTGTGCAAACGGGAAGCACTCTCACTCTTGGCTCACGCAATGGGCTCGTGAGTCCTTTCCTTCCAGGAATCTGACCAAACGAACAAACTCCAGGTTTCCTTTAAGCAAAATTCCAGCCTATCTGTATGAACTTTGGACACTTCTTACTGAACCTTCAGACTTTGGTTTGCCTGTGAATTTGCAAGGTTGCACATATTGGTGACTGGAAAAAGAACAGGGAACTTGGGGCTGGCATTGAAAGGGATGTGGAAAGTTATATTAAAGTCAACTCAAGACTTTTTGCAGTGAAGCCTTGGAAGAGAGAGTTAGCTGAGGGAAAATGGAGGAGGGTAAGGAAGGGGGAGAGGAGTGAGGTAGGAAAGCGGACAGGAGGAGAAGAGGGGAGGATAATGAGTAGATAGTAATTGTTGCGTTAATTAGAGCACTGTGCAGTGAGTATGTCCAGCTCTCCTTGCCAATGAAAACGGGTAATTACGCTCCTCTGTTTCTGATGTTAACCATGGCCTTCTGGCTTGCTTGGCTACTATAACATGGGTGGGTGTGGTATATGTTGCTTACAGGCAGAAATGTAAAAAATGTAGTTCTCCACATTCCCTTCTGTCTGCTGTGATCATAGAAGTGTCTGCTCAGAGGAAGCCCTGTCAGCTTGATCCCTGAGTGACAGTCATGAGCAGAGTCTCTCTGCCAACCTGCATTGGACATGTCATGTGAGTCAGGAAATAAACTTCTGCTAAGGCATTGAGATATTGTTCCCATAGCATAATCTAACTTATCCCATCTAATACAGAAATTAGGACCTAGAAAGAGGAAGCTGGTAAAATGAAACTATACAATAGGTGGTTTTGGCCTGACTGCTGAGCAACAAAACAACTTGTCAGAGCCTAGAAACGCCGTGATCCATATTATATAGTGGCAAGTCATTTGTTAAAAGGGTTGCTTGCAGTAACTTTGAACAGCTATAAATCAATCAAGAAAAGTCCAACAGGACAATAGCATGATGTGCAAAGAATATGAACAGTTAATGTGTTAGTCCAGATCCCCTGGGGCCTGGATGCCAAGACAGGATTACATGTGCAAGGGGAAATGTGTTTGGGAGGAAATGGGAAGGAGCTGGGAGAGGTTGGGCCAGTTCTCAGACCACGATGTGAGTGTGATGCTAAGTGAAAGAAAGCTCGGGCAAAAGTGTCCTAAGCCACCCTACCATCTCAGGAAACTTCTGCAGGGTTGTTGGAGAGTCCTTGGCCAAAGCCACCTTTGGAGATGTCTCATGGAATGGGCCTGCCTCAGCGTCCCTGCCATGCTTGGTAATTGGCTGGGAGCAGAAGGTGGCCGCTGGGACCCTCGGTTTCTTTCAGACCCTTTGGTTGCAGGTCTGCAAGACACACTCTTTTGGTCATCACTGTTAGCTTCTAGATGTTAGACACATGACAAGATGGGTAACCTTCCTCATCCTAAGTGGATTTCAAAGAACACAAAATGTGTTTTCATCCCTCACATAGGTAAGATATTAAAACTATTTGATAATATACTATGTTGACAGAGATGGGGAAAACAGCACTCTCCTCCTTGAGTTATGAGAATTTAAATGGGTATAACCTTCTCAGAGACCATTTTCCATATCTTTCAAAACGACACATGCGTATACCTCTGGCCCAGCAATGCCTTCTTTCTAATCTGTCCCGAGGATACATTCACATACGCACAGAGTATTATGTCCCGAGATATTTACTTAAGCAGTGATTGTAATAGCACAAGAGTGGAGACAAATGCCCATTGATAAGGAACCAATTCTATAAAGTATATCTATCCATAGACTGAAATATGTGCCTTCAAAATAATGAGGCATGTGATGATAAGGCACACTCTGTCAGATTTAAGTTTAAGTTAAAAAAAGAAGATACACCAGTGGTAAAAGGTGCTCGCATTTGTGTTTTGAAAAGAGAAGGAGTCCTAGATATGCATGCCACTTGCATTTCTGGATGGCCACATAAGAGGCTAATGGCAGTGACCGTCCCTGTGGGCATATCCAATGAAGGGATATTAAGGGACAGGAGTGGAAAGGCGACTTAACTTTTCAGTGTTTCTTTTCAGTATTATCTGAATGTTTTACCATGAATATGGATGACCAATTAAAAAAACAATTAAAAGATAAATAAATAAAACAGTAAGAAAAAACTTTCTCTCCCTTCTGCCACTCACAGCCACTCCGTCAAAATGATTTCTTATCCTCCTGTTAAATGGCCATGTAGAGCTGTTCTTGGCGGGCGTGAGTACATATTAATAAATTGAAAAGGAAAAGAACTGAAATCAGCGACCCTGGAATCGTGTACGAGGACAATTTTTGCAGTATTGGGAAGATTCGCCTTTTACCAGGATCTACCCTATAATGAATAGGGCCACCACAATCTAGAGAGAAACCAGAATGCAGTTATAATCAAGTTTGGGGACATGATTTTAAGGTTCCATATATCATTTTGCCAAAGATTTTTTTTTTTTTTAAACAAAACCAAACTCTGCATTTCTCTTGAAGGTCACACACTAGTATGAACCTGGGGGAAACTATTCAGAGAGAACAGAATGTGACGCGCTTCACTTTTTTCAAGGAAAATCAGAACAAGGAACATTATTTTTTTTCAAAGGGGTTGGCCGTTATTTGTATCATCCTCTATGAACATATGTTCTAGGCTCCTATCTGCATCTCTGAGATCTGGTATTCCAGAATCACCCAAGCAAAGGGATCTCAAAGGCCATCTCTTTTTCTGCTCTCATTTTATAGTTGAAAAAACTGGAGCCCAGAGAAATTGAACACATTTTCCAAGGTCATACAGCCAGAAGCTTTTCCATTTTCAGCATCAGAACACTTAATGTGAGCATGGCCCCGTTCTTAAAAATGCTGTGTCCCCGACCACTTCCGGCCACACTTCCCAGAGGCTCAAGAAATCTTTCAGGTGGGCTCCTAATATATGTTCTTTCCCACCTATGCTTAGGCCTTTCCAGAAAGACTATCTGTTGGTACACATTTGCTGGTAAAACTGGATAGCGAGATGGGCACAAAGAATGGAGATTGTTCATTGTTCTCCATTTTAAAATTTATCTTGAGTCCCTCCTTTTTTTTTTTTTTCTTTTCACGATTACCATATGAGTATTGATTTTAATTAGTTCTGTCTATTAAGATTCCCCTTAGGTTCAGAAGCCAGCCTGGTAATTAACTGTTCAACTTTCCTCTTGCTGGCTGTTTTGTTCAGTGAGTTACTGCTGCCCTCGGTCACAAACTGGGATCGATGCTCCTCTATGGATCTGCCCTCAAGAGTTCAGACTGAGATGGAGTTCCTGTCTCTGGTGGTTTTCCCTGTCTTGTTACAGACATGGGAGTAGGAAAACGTGGCTCTCAGACTATATGACCCTTTTCCTATTCATTAAAGCAGATACACTTGCATCAGGGTCTCCAAATGGTGTGTATGTTGCTGGCAAGGATTATGGTGATGTCCAGATGAATGTTTTGAAGCTTGTTTGATATAAAAAACCTCATCATGCTGCACCCCTTTGTATTTTGTGATTAACTTGGTACTTCTGTTGGGTGGAGTAGGGTTTGAAGCAAAAGTTTATAGTCAGTTTTCTCTTCTGCTTTCATGCCATCGTGAGTTCTGGAAGGGTAAAGAATGCTTCTCGGTAGTTTATCGCATGTGTGAGATCTGATCACCCAGAAAATATGTGTGGAGTTTAGAGTTTTAGAATACACATTTTGGGGCTCAACTCCCAAAGTGCATTTTCTGTGCGTATGCACATTTTGCCAACCAATTTGTATTTGGGTTTGTAGTTACGATAGAGTAGGTGTTTGGGATAATGATGGTAATTCTGCACTTTGTTTACAGACAATCAATTAATAATTGGATGAGAGCCATGACAACAGTCCTTTCAGATTAAATCAAAATCCCTGCCGTTTTCTGGGGCCTATTATTGAATGCAATCCATTATTTTTAATGAAACAGCTCAACAGTTTAATGTGCTCTCTGTGATGTTTAGAGACTCTGGATTTGCTGATGAGACTACAAAATTCTCTGTGTTCACCTGAACAAATGGTGAAGGTGGAAAATGTCCAGGTCCATCTGTTCCTTAGGTGCCAAATGCCTTTCCTTTCCCATGGCCCTTCCCTCCTTCAGTGTCCCGTCTGCCTCCCAGACTCTCTCTCGGGTACCTGGAAACCTTTACAGTCAGAGGTTATTTCCTGATGTTGGTAGCCAAGGCTGTCACTCAGAGCTGAGGCTTTACTTGTGACTTTTTGTTCTTTCCTGATCAATCTGGGAGAGTTTCAACTGCATGGAAGCCCATCTTGAGGGCTAAAGCCAGAATAACTGGGTCAGGGAACTCAGAGTAATCATTATAAAACAATTATGTAACCAGAGGAGTGTCTTTTCTCATCTGCTCCTGATAATATTTTTAAACAACTGTCATATGGCAGGCTGAAATGAGATACTTTGTGTCCGTTGTCTTATGTTTAGCAAAATATCACCAGACAAGAAAAATAGAGCAGTGATTTAAAACATGCGTTGTTACTACAGTGAAGCAATTTACTCATTGGATTATTATTTATTGAGTGCATAGTATTTACATACCGACATCATGAGGTATATAAAATAAACTCTTAAGTTTCCTGCCCTCAAGAAGACTCTATCTAGGAGCGATTAGGTCTGATCAAAGACGTAGAGCTGTCTGTGAAGCCAATGAGTCGAAGTGGACCAATGGCGAGCCTGGGAACAGCGGTCATGCAAATGAGCCAGAGGAAAGAGTATTCACGTACTCAGCCCAGAAAAGACTTGGGTCACATGTAACTGCCTGTAGGAACACGACTCACAGCTGAGTTTTAAGGGCAATTATGCAACTATGACAATACTAAGCAAGATCTGATTTCCCCTTAGACTTGAGTCCTGCAAAGTAGGAACGTGTTATCTATCTCCTTTCACAGCGATGCTTAATGATGTGTCTGTACAACAACAGAACAATCCTTTAAGGGGGAAAGTGAGTGACAGTCATTGACAAAATTTGCTGGGAATTAATTTTCTGCAGTTCCCTAGTGAGCACATGCGTTTCATATTTCAAGACCATTGTTGCAGATGAAAGAAATGTAGGAAAAATGGGGCTATATTCGATACATGTTAAACATAATACTTTATACTTGCAGGGGAAAAGAAGGTTCATATTTGCTCCGAAGAAGGTTATATAGAAACTAAAGTTGCCAGTCATGAAACATTAAATGTTTGAGTACTAACCCACCTTGAGATGGTTTAATAGTGTTATATTCTGAGGCCTGATGGCTTCAGGTGTGTGATGTATGGTTATTTCCAATGTTCCTTTTCTAGAAGATGGTGCTCCTGGGAAGAATAAACAGGATTAGGCAATAAGTTTTTTTTTTTTTTAAAGCAGTTTCTTTTAAGTTACTCACAGTTGATCCTCTGAAAGAATTGCTTTAGAGAATAAGATGCGAAATAGGATCTACATGCAAGTTTGGTATTAGCAAATGACCCCAAAATAGCATGTAGGTTAAAGCGTACCTCTGGAATCGGACTGCTGGATTGGCTTCGAGTCGTGGCTTTGACACTCATTAGCTGTGTGATTCTGGACAAGTTAGTTAACCTCTCTGTGCCTTACAAGGTCTATCTCCTACGGGTTTTGTGAGAATTAAGTAAGTTAATAGTAACCGAAGTTGTGGTATGTGTTTAGCATACGCCGGAAATAGTCCTGAGCATTCATGCCTTCAGAAAGTGCTGTGTGGTGGAACCTGAAACTAATGTAGCATTGTGTGTCAACTGTATTCCAATAAAATAGAAATAGTTTCAGAAGCGCTGTGTTTGTGGTTGTCATTATTAGCACAGAGCCTAGCCACCTGCTGTTTTGTCCTGCCAGGGGCCACCAGGCTTCAAGTCTGTCAGTGACTGCTCAGCTTAGTAACCCCAGAAACATGTGGAGTGGTCTTGGAAATGGTGATTCCTTCCGTGAAGGCCTAGGCTGATTCCCGAGACCGCTGCTTCTTCCCCGGATGCTGCACGTTGGATAAATTCCCCATTGTTTACTTGGTATATAATTTATCCCCTGTTTCCAAAAGGGATTCAGAGTGTTGATGAGGGGCCTCAGTCCTCCAGCTGCGTTGGCATTTCCTGGCGGGCCATTTCACGGTTGGGTATAGAGACCTCATTGTTCTCTGCCACCGAATGTGACACAGTCCTTTTCTTGTTGGACTCTGCGGCGGGTTTGCTGAGGGGGGAGTTTCTGTTGAAAAATCTCATGTGGGGCCGAAGGGATCCTCTTTGGCTCTGTATAGACTGTAGTTTCTGAGTATTGTGTGGAAAAACACAACAAAACCAAGTGTAAAACAGTGACTTTCTCTCAGCCTCACCTGGTAGAAAATATCCAAGCGTATCAGAGTACCAAGACTAGGGCAGCCCGAGAAAGGGGCAAGAAACATGGTGCCCACACCCCATTATTCTTAGAGGCTGTATGGAGACAGGCCATAGGGCTGCCCTTCATCCTTTGCCCCTTGGTTTGTGGTTTCTGTCGGTTTTACACCTGCTGGCAGACCCTGCCCACCATTCTGCCCTCTGTCTCCACCCCAGTTCTCAGGGAATTCCGTGATTTTGGATTCCTTCTCTGGTCAATCTAAATCTCCTTAGGCTCTGTCCCTCTGGTGTCTTCCTTCTCGGACAGCGGAGAAATCAACGGTGTTACTCACATTAGCTGCCTCGAGGTCACTTTAATTCCAAGGTAGGCATGTGTATGCCTCTATGCGTTTGTAAGAGTTGGGAGAAGTGAGGGTTGATATATATATTTAGGGAAGAATGTGAGTAACTCTTAGGCTATTTCTAATTAATCTAGGCACCCTAGCTATTAGTTTTATCGTTGTTCCTCTGAATAAGCTAGGACTGTGAGTGTTGATTGGATGTATTTTTTTCAATCCCTCCATCCATCCATCATATGTCATAAAACACAGTTTGTCCCTTATTCTACTGATGGACCAATTTGATTATTTTCAGGAAGAAATATTTAAAGAGATGTGCAGATGAAGTCCAAGTATGCCATCCTGATTGGGTTGGAACAAATCCCTATCAGAATATGGAAAGAGGAAGGTAAGGGAGAGTTGTACATTTATTTAATTAATTTTTTTAAAGCTTTATCTAAGTGATCGTGTGTCATCATGTGACAGTTATCTTGACAAAGAAAAATAAACCCACCCCTACAGTGTGTGGGGACATGCTCTTGGTCTGTATCTCAGTGCTGACCCTACTTTACCCTCTTGAGAAGCCGTGAAGGCTCCTGGTCTTCCTTTGCCGCATGTCTTTCTCCTGGTCAAGGGGAGATTTTTCTCATCATCAGACTCACCCAGGGGCAGCTTCCTGGCCTGGAACTGCTGTGAGGCCCAACGTCACGGGCCTTCTAGTTTCCACAGCTCTGGCAAGGAATTCAAGAGACCTGCCACATTATGTAATTTAAAATCAGAACTGTCCTGGGGCGTCCAGGGCCCAGAGAGCAGGCAATGTTTTACTGGACGACCCCCAGCCACCACAGGTGGGCTGAGGAGGAAGGGTACCTGCCAAGTGTCTTTTCAGCGTGGAGTCCTCGCCTTATAATGGAAGACCACCGTCCACATGGCATTATTTTCAGGGGTTGATAGTCTCTTTGCTGCCGCATTCATTTTGCTCTGCGAGTTGGCTTGTGATAGGGATATCATAATACACCTGTACATTACCTTTTGTTGTTTACAGAGACTGGATCTACTCATTTCATTGCAAACCGTGTTTAGTCATGTCGTTGAGCGGAGAGGGACAGAATGCAAATAGGGAAACAGTGAAGATATATGGGAGCAGAATTTAGGGAGAAATAGTGAGAAGAGTACTGGACTAGGAATCCCAGGGTTTGGATGGGAGTCTAAGTGCCCATGTCTCGGGGCTGGTCCAAGGATATCTGAGGCTCTGTCCGTGCTTGCTTCATTCTGTGTAATCCCCGGGTGCCTTTTCTCTCTTCTCTTGTCCAGCCACGTGTTGACCCTCTTCTTTTGATTCCTTATAATTTTTCTAGGTCAGGGGCAGGGGCAACTCTTTGTTTCCTCCTCTCTTCGTCTTCCCTTCCCTCCCTCCCTCTTTTCCTGTTCTTGTTATCCTTTATCAAGCCGCCCAGAGGATGGGGAAATGACCTAGCATTTATTGAGGGTCTCTGTGTGCCAAGAATTTGACCTATATCATATCACCGAGTCCTTGAAACAATGCTGAGTAATTGGACTGGTTGTTTTCGTCTTTTTATTATTTCAAGGAGGAGGAAACTGAACCTAAGCGATGTTGAGTATCTTGGCCAAGATCACATGGTTGACGTTGGCAAATCTACATCCAGCTAAGTCCAAAACTCTTTGATCTTCCCATTATAGAGCACTGCCTCCCCTTGAGAGTGTCTTGCCTCCCAGGGTTTCCAGTGCTTTTAAGAGTTGACCCTCTTCCAGTTCTGATGAGTAGAATCTTGGTGTCTCATCCAGGGCTCTTCTGTCTTTACTCTTCCTAATTCTACACTGAGGCAGACAGTTCTGCTTCTTTTTTTAGCTTCATCAACGTACTTACTTTGGGGTCCCCTTCATCTATAGAGACCAGGATTCTTAACCTTTCATGGGTCATAGAGGTAGAGAATCTGATGGAAGTTATCCTTATGAGATTTCGTGTGTGCATGTGCGCGCACACACACACACACATACACTCCACGTTTTTGTGTAGTAATTATGGGGATTCAGAGAACCCCAGAGGCTTAACTCTGGACCCCTGTTAAAGGTTGTTGGATCAGGAGGATTACTTTTTACCAGTCAGGGGCTGGGAAAACGTCCAGTTTTCTCTGTCCTGGGTAGGAGAGTAATTCATTTTCAGCACGCTGCAACGGCATGGTGCTCATGTCTCATCCCAGGTGAAATTTTTTTTTTTTTTCCAGGTGGGTGTTGGCACATGCTCTGCGTGTTTGCTGGCTTCCTTGGAGTAGCAAGCTCAGTGAGGCCATACACTAAAGATGATCAGTATGTCTGGGGTCTGTATCTGTGCCTCCTTTCTCCACCTGAATTATTGGCATAACTCTTGCTTTGTCTGCTTCTCAGGGCAAAAGGAAAATGGGATAAAATATACGAACACTTTGAAAGTAAAGCTACATGTCAGTGTGTCACCGAAGAAAACACTCTGGGCTTGGCCATTTTTTGCATAGTCTTCTATTCCAGCACTTCTGCTTGAATCATCTTGATTCAAAACAGCTGTAGCTGACATGTCTTAAACTTTCTGAAGGAAGGAAGAATTTGGTATTCCACCTGAGGCTTAGCTAAAGACCAGCAGCCTGCTGGTATACTTCCCAGCTGCTCAAGGCCTTCATTTTAAATGCACTCTGAGGCTTAAATTGGACAGACCCTTGCATTTTGCTTTTTTTTTTTTCCTTCTTTCTGAGAACTACCCAGCACTGCTGGCAAATTTATAGCTGGCTGGTTTGGTTAATTAGGAAAAAAGTCTGATGCATGAAGATTATGTAAGCCACAAGCACTGTAAAGTAAGCATCTTTCGGGGTTCACAATCAACCCAGGGAGATGTGACACCTGTCCTTAAAATGCCCGACACGGTAATTTTGTGTTATGGATTCAAAGTTGGGGATGTGTCATGGCAGTTTCCCTGTTGTTTGCTTAGGTGGAGACACAATGTTACCGAAGCCTTACCATGATCTTATTACAGGAATGGCTCCAGTGTCTTGCACAGAGTGAGCAATTCTGATTCGTTTTCTCGTCGTGATGCAGAAGACACTTGCAACTTTAATGTGGTCCCTGCTGCCTGTTAGAGCCCTTTTTAGGACTAATCATTTGACTTTTCACTAATGAGATTAAACCCAGCAGGGGCAGATATTTTCCTTTTTAATTTTCATTCCTGTTACTTAATTGGCATTACACACACATAATGAGACCAGAAAAAATAAAAACAACCTGTAGCAATCTGTTCAAGACAAATAATTCAGCCAGATGCAGCCAGATGTATCCATGGTGACTTCCTTGACTCTGTCACTACCTGCACGACAGGGAAGATGGCCCAGAACACTTAACTCCCTGGTTGCTGAATGTGTCAGAGAGGCATTTTCTCCCTTCCTCCTTACACAGGAAAAGGCAGTTAGCCCACTCCGTGTGTTTCTCTGGATTGGGAGTTGTTTGCTCAGCATCTGTGTGAGTGATATAGGCTGGGGTTTGGCGTGGGTACTCGTCCCTGGGCTGACTCACCACCATGTAGTTCCCGTGGTGTCGACAAAGACATTATCCATCAGTTCCCAAGGCTCCATCGTAGAGTATTCTTCCTGGAGGAGAAACACTGAACCAAACTGATGGTGAGGCCATCAGAACAGGTAACAGACAGGAATACTTCCTTTTTGTGCACCAGGTTTCTGTATCAGAACCAGTCTTCTCTTCTGAAAAAAAAAGGTACTGTCTTTTAGAGTCCAGTAGGAGGAGGTCCTCTCTGATGAGCCATCATGGTTTTAATCTTTCTAGTACCTTCACTGGATTCAGGATCTCAGGATCAGCCTCTTGATACAGTGGTGTCCAGCAGAGCACCATCACATGGTGGTGACCATGAGGCTTCCTTCAATCCACTAGAAGCACCTCCTTTCTTCCCACCCAGGTCAGGTGATCATTATTGTAAACTCCACATCCCATGGAACAAATTGGGTGATTCTAAAATGTATTTTGGAACTTTCCTTTGTTGACACAGCGCATGGAACATAGAAGTTTCCATGCCTGTAATATACAGGATGTTAACGTGATAGCGTCCATGTTCCCACCGAAGGAAAGGGGCGAAGGAAGGAAGCCTCGCTCCACTTCATTATGCTCTGTCCTTGTGATTTTTTTCTACCCAGCGCTGGTTCTCTTCCACGCTTCCCTTTTCCGTGGAATGCACCAGCATCCTGGTGAGAGGGAAACTAGGAGGCATCCTTCAGACTCCCTCCCTTTTGCCAGTGCATTTCTTTGTGTGGCTTGGGCTCTGGCTCTTGTCCTACTAAGATGCCCCCATCTCTTGCAATTGCCTCTCCTGCAATAGTCAGTCACTTCTTTATTGTCTTCATTTCATTCTTAGACGAAAGTAGGCTGATTAGCAGCCCTCTCTGGCTCTGTGCTGTCTGTCCTTTGCTGGACGCTCCAGCCTCACCTTGTTCTTTGTTCTGTCTGCTCTAGCCACTTCCTTTCAGTTTCCTAGTGCTGTGCCTCTCCCTCCCAGAGGACGACTCTACCAGCTTCAGACTTTACCTGGAATGTCCCTTCCTCTCCCCTTACTCACCTTCATCTTGCCAGCAGTGTAAGTGGCTGTTTCTCCAGAGCTGGCTCTCCAGGTCACGTCGCACGCTTTGTCATTCCGGCTTCTACGAGGGTGGTCCCTTCCCAACTCCCACCATGGGCTATAAACTTCCATCTGTAAAGTGACCCCCGATTTTCTCTTTTCTCAGTGAGAAGATCTATTTTTTTTTTTCCAAACAAGAATAAACAAACCTGAAGAGATAGAGTTGAAACAGACGGGAGCCTGGTTATGATATTTTATGTCGACATATAGTCCATGTTCCCAATCACATTATGTAAAACAGTGTGAATGCAGAGACATGCTTTTTCCTGCTTTCACTGTGTCTGTGGTCTTCATATCCACCTTTGACATCACGTCTTCATCATCGCTAAAGCCACTTTTTGAATTCTCTAATGCAGTTTTGGGAGGCATGTCACTTTCACTTCTGTCTAAGTTGTTTGAGATACAGCACTTTCTGAATCATGTATGATGCTGTCACTGGAAATTTATCCCTGGCCACTAGAACCCATTTGTGTAACATTAGGACAGTTTTTTTTTTTTTTTTTTTTCCCATTTGTCCTGTGAGTATGTATTTCTGCTTGCCACACTCTGGTCACTCACTGTATTGCTTTTAAAAGGGATCTTTAAAAGGCTTGTTTACAATGACATCCAACATTTGCAATTGTTAGGTCATCCCTCAGGGACAATTACTAAATCTTCATTAAATTCCATTTCTTCTTTATTGCCAATTATGTCCGTCCTAGGTTAATTTGCTGAAAGACAATTTAGTGAACGACCAATTTGCTTAATTTACCTGTTTCTTTTCACTATTTAATTTTAGCCCACAGGCTTTTGTTTTGTCTGCCCAACATCATTGTAAGGAATGTGAAATTGGTCTCCGCCTCAGTTCCTTCTACTTGGACTGGGTACTGTTTGGCAGCTCAGCCCTCCCCTCCCCAATTTCTTTTTTCTAATAGAACATTTTCTTTAGGTATGCACCCCTCCCTCCCAGCCATGGGACCCTGGAAAAACTGACCCCATCTTTGTTTTAAGCATTTTATCCTGGGTGAGGCCAGACGCAGATGAAGAGAGAAAAACCAGAGTTTTACAGTTTTGTTAGACCGCAGACCCCTGGGGAGAACTCAGTATGCTACTCAGGGACACTTGGGGGAAGCATTGAGGGCCTTCATGATGCAGAGTGAGGGAGCAGAACTGGGGGCAGGCACGTGGGTTGTGGTTTCGGTGGGAAGGAATGGGAAAGGCAGGGATAGGCGATCTTAGGATTGGATACCTAACTTTGGGGAAAGTGGCACCCCCACGGAGTTCATGTTCACTGTGATGTTAGAGTATATGGTTTGGGGTTATCTAAAATTTCCAGATGTTTTTGGGTGAGTCCAGGTTTATTTGGGAACAGCTAGTAGACGTTTTGTAGATGTTAAGGCATTGATTTACAGAAATTAAAAGAATGTCTGATATAATCCCCACTTCACAGGTGAGTCTTGATGAGTGTAAACCATGTATGGAATATGGAATCTCCCTGGTGAAATATGACATACATTTGCCTGATTCTGTCTTAGGCTGAGAAGGACTCAGAGAGTCCTGGCCATCTGAGGTTATGCAGGATCGCAGACTTCATACTGGATTCCAGTATGGAATATTGAGACCCAGATGAGGCAGATTACGCAGAGGCCAGCGTAGACAAAGAATTTTCACAGACATGTTGTCCCATCCCTCCTGATGCTCGCAGATCATCCACAGACCACAGACCACCCTCAGGGAGAAAAGAAGAAGGAGAGGTGAGAAAGGATAAAAACTGTGTGTTTATCCAAAGGAGTCTGAGTGTGTGTGGGGGGGAGGGGAAAGGGGGTAAACCTCTGGGATGGGCTCAGTTTACTTGACTTGATGTATTCAGGCTTCTACCACAAGTGTCCCAGAGCTAAGCTGAGATGTTCAGAAATGAAAGAAGCAAGACTACTGCATTCATCCCTGCTCTGTAGCAAATATTCCGTCTTGATATCTTTAAATGGCCTTGAATGCAGAAGTTCAGGGCCACATTTCTCCTTTGTAAATTCGGTGTTTCAGTCGGCTTTATCTGTACGTCCTGCTCACCCTTCTTTTAGTATGGTGCCCCTTGTGGATGTTGTTAGAACTACAGGGGTCTAAGCCAAAGGTGAATTGTGTTACATTGGATCCTCTGGCTTGGCTATAGTTAGTGGAAATTGACTAAAGGTGGCCTTGTCTAATTATTTATACTGGCTCATTTGACATAACAGAAATGCCAGTGCAAAATTCTTTAATCTTTCTAGACTAAAAAGCCACAGTATTTCAAGCCCTAGGTGGGTGTCAGAGATGATCGGTTGGTCACCCTGCAGGTATGGATGCTCGCAAGCCTTTTCTCTCTCACATACCTAGGTATTTTGTGATAATACTCTGCAGATTAAGTCCTGCCTTTCACATTTTTACATTGTCACTTAAGATTTTTCGTTACATATTTCAATGTTCCAAAGGATGTAATTTCCATTATTTGGTAAATATTGACACCTTAAAATAAACTTTAAGATGACTCTTTTAAATGTATCCAACACCTATGAATTCCATAGTAATTTGATTCCCACTATAATCTTTTAAAAAATTCATGAAGAATCTTTTCTGGAACAGTAGGAAATTTTGCATCATTTCTTTCTGTGTTAGCAATCATCTTTCTATTGGTCTTTGACAGAGATGTATTCCAACATAATATATTATGTTTGAAAGTCTTTCACCTCACCCTACTCTTCTAGCCCCAAAATCACTATATACATTTAAATTTTTAAAAATTTCTTACCACCTTAAGGCTTTAAAATGTGAATACTTTTCTTCTCGATTCACTTATCATTATAATTATTCATACATGGATCAGAAAGCATGCGTTTGTTATAAATTATGACAAAATACATAAAATTATGACAATATACACAAAAATAAAATTATTATTGAAAATGCATTTATTGGGAGATGGTTCGGATGACTTTGGCTTCAAAGAGCATTCATCCTTTCTCTTTGTTCAGCTACCCAATTTGGCCCCTTGGGAAAATGGACCAAGGTAAGACTGGCCAGATGTTGTGAAAGGGTCAACGGGTGATATGACTCAGGCATACTTCTCGAGAAAACCAGTGTTAGGAATGTGTGCATAGAGAAGTTGAGGATCTATTACCAGCCTCACCCTCCTCAGGGCATCCTTAGGGGTGTCCATAACCTACTTTGAAGACCAGTGTCTTTCACGATGGGAAATGTGGCAGAGATATATTTCAGCAAAATATCACCCCACTTGCAGGCTCCTCTTTTTAGGAAAGAGCAGTACCAGAGCAAGCCTTGGTCTCCTCTGCAGACTGGGATGCCTTCTGTGGCAGCTAGGCACCTGAAGTAAAATGATGATTCTGCATGGCTGAAAGAGTAAACTCCTATATTTTTAACATGGAAAATATCTGAAAAGCAAGTTAAACATGATAGATGACCATTTCTTGGAGTACAACCAAAATTATCAGGTGCTAGGGAATTAGCATAGCTCAGTGATACTAAAACTGAACTTATTTTTAGAAATCTATAGAGATTTATTTGTTCTGATACAAAACAGTGGCATTATTACGAAGGGTAAAATGACCCCAGAAATCAGAAGATATTCTGAGGTCCAAATCAACAAAATATCAGAGCAGATATCAAAGGGAAATCTTTGATTTATCATATAAGGCTGGAATACCTTCGTGGAAGGTTTCTTTCCCCTCCCCACCCCCCCCGGGTTAGCTGATATACAAGCCAACTGTATATGTCAAATGTAAGACGAATAATGGTCTTAATAGAATTGCACAACCGAATTGCTTTGATGGAATTGGATCAAGGGAAAGCAAGAGAAGGAACACATTTGTACAGGGTGAAGAATTGTCTCGGAATACATTGTCTCGTGAAATTTGGCTTTCCAAATGGGCTCAATTTAATTTTAAGAATGGCCCTTTGAATTGAAAATAAGCCCTCAGAACCCGAAGAGGAATAATAATAGCACCAGGTTGAGCTGCAGACAGTGTGGACCTTTCCTGAGGTTTCGTGGCAAGCTTGGTTTGACCTGACCTTTCCTAGTTCCCTGGACAGGTCTGGTGTTCCTACTTGTGACTTTGACAGTGCGCATGCCGGACCACTGTGCCAGACCTCTTTTGCCGTGTCCCAATCACAGGACATACTCCTTGGTAATTTTGCTCTTGGGCAAACAGTCACACAATAGCAAAGATCGCCAGTGACCTTCTACTTTCACCTTGGTTTTTGGCAGGTGTGATATACTATTTTAATATAGAAAGTGTTATAGACTCTGAGGTTCTGGACACTTCAGCGAAATATTTTTGTGGGCAAGTGCAAGGGTTTTTCCTCTGCTTTTATTTCTGTTCTGGCTTTCTGATGATGCACTTTTATTGAGAAGATGTAAATATCTCTTTCTGTTAATTTATTTTCTGGTATCTCTGGTGGCAGTGATTTGTTTGTTTGTTTTTGGTTCTGCTGCTTAGGAAGGTAATTGTTTTGAGACTGTGTTGTTTTCTATCCTTGAGGGTCTCTGGTCATTGAAAATGATGTCATTAAGTACTTGGAAGGAGAACTAGGTCATTATTTACAGTTAAAGGGATATACTTTAAAAAACATCGTAATTATATGCAATAGTTCTATGCAGTTTTAAAACCAATAGTATATGAAAATATTTTAAAATTCAGAAGTAAGGGAAAATGGGTTCTATTTTCCTACTATTTGTTGTATTTTACAGAATCTGGTCTTATTTTTTGGCAACACCATAAATATTAGATGAAAATCTCATTGGTCCAAATAGTATTTACTGTGTGATTCCATGAATATTCTAGCCACATGCATGACATATATATAGTATCATCATATTTATACTCAAAGTAATTATGAAAGTCGTAGATATATGACCTGAACTATTCCCCTCAAAATTTTGGATCACCTTGAGCAATAGTCCCTAGGACATTTCCACTGCTGTTGTGATAGGTACAGATCCCCACCTCTAGGTACACAGAAAACCTAAAGGGAATGGGGAGAGGGGTGGTGAGGATGGGACCAACTTCATATTTAGCAAAATGCTGACTTGGGATTGGATGACCTTTCCTATAAATCAGAAGGAAGGCTGTCGGCTGGGCCCTTTCTCATTTGCAGGAAAATGAGGCAAAGCATTCTTTGAAGCAAAACATTACATGCGATGCAATTCGTGCTCACCGTTGTCTCTCTCCTCCTAGAAGCTATTAGTGAACATAAATCAGGTGAGTCCCTGGTACATCCTGCTCCTCCACGGGCCCTTCCTATTAGTAGCATCTTTATTTTCCTACCTGAAGTGCTCTTGCCCTTCCCAGCGACAGGAGGGAGATCAGGTAAGCTACTGCTGAGCGGGCTTTCTTAACAACCACGACAACAGCAAGGAATGTTTTGCAGTACAAAAACGGAAAGTGTTTGAGTCACATTGTTCCAGAGGATGGTAGTGAGATGCTTTTAAATTTTTCTGAACTGCAGAGCGACAGCACTCTGCTGTGGCCCTGGGAACCTTCCTGGTACCTTTGGGAAGTCACATCGATTCACACCGATCCTGGCCATCGTTTTAGACCCCCAGAAAAAATACCAGCAATCCCAGTGGCCACATGAGAAATGCCCCAACTGTTCGATGGCCGCCTTCATTCTCTGGGGGGAGAAAAAAGTATCATATTTGAGGGCTTGTTTTCCTGTGCCCCTCTCCCCGCCCCGCCCCATCTTCCCAAGCTTCTTTCTGCTGGTAGCAGAAAGATTCGCTGCTTCTTTCCCGGGTGGCCCACTTGCCATGCTCTTCTCCCCTCTAGCCCCTGCTCACGCCTCCCTTTCTGCCCCTCAGCTCCAGATCTCATGCCCTCCACCCAGTGCAATGAGTGCCCAGGGATGCTATTTTTCTCTCCAACCCACTAACTGCCTGCGATGCTCTCTGTCTTCGCCAGTGTGACTCAGTTCAGGCTGTCGGGGAGAAAACGGTCTTCGAGAGCCGCAGGTGAATCTTACCAAAAGGGGATAGTCATAAGATATCCTACTAATGGCCCAATTAGATTGTTCACTTAACCGCCTTTGAAGCCCATTCCATCCTGAAAATCGTGTCCCTGAGCCCTTGTGGCCCTGTTGCAGCCGCCCATAAATAGAAAGAGCGTTGGAATGACACACTCCTTCTAAGGACCCTTAATGTTTAAGGCAGCCATCTTGCCCGTATTTAAAGAAAATTGTCATCTCGCCTGTGTTTTTAAAGAACGTTAGGGATGCCTGGGTGGCTCATTCGGTTAAATGTCTGTCTTAGACTCAGGTCATGGTCTCCGGGTCCTGGGATCGAGTCCCGGGTCGGGCTCCCTGCTCCGCGGGAAGCCTGCTTCTCCCTCTCCCTCTGCCTCTGCTGCCCACCCCCCCCCCGGCTTGTGCTCTCGCTGGCTCACTCTCTCTCAAATAAATAAATAAATAAAATTTAAAAAAATAAAGAAAGTTAAGCTCTGGTTTTGCTTCCTGGGAACTCTCTCATCCCATTCCTGGGAGTGTGCAATTTGTGGTTGGGGCAAAATAAGAGAGAGTTTTCAGGGACCCTGACTGTGGTCTGGATGGCACGTGGAGGTCTGGGTGCTATACCCAGCATGCGACAGTGGGTGGGCAGCAGGACAGCATGCTCGCTGTGCTATAGGTAGAAATCCTCCGTCTCCCCCCATTTTAGCAGCCGGTGGCAGGACCGCTATGATCCCCTTTACTCTGGTTCCTTTTGTCTGTGGCTACATCGTAGGACTTGTAGTTTCTGCACTGTGTGTTTTGGCAGAATTAGCTATATTCATTATATTTATTGTGAATTCCCTTCTTAATAAGGATTTGGTGCAATCTTTTCGTAGGGTTGGGTTAGAGAGACTACCATAGCTTATCCTGGACAGGCATTTGTTTGCATTGTCTCCTTGCCGCTTTGTGATGACAGGAGGGAAAGATGATGCACAAAGAGTGATTTTCCCCAGGTCACTCAGCCATTGACAAGTGGGGCTGGGATCTGTCCCTATCAGCCTGACCCCAGAGCTGGCGATCTCACCCGGTGGTGTCACTGGTGGTTGGAACTAATTTGGTCACGCGCATGTGTCAGGGCCAACACCTCTGCCAGTCTCCCGAGCTTTCCCTTGGAGGTGGCTGCTATCGTTTCTGCTCTCCCTTTCTGTTTTCAGGGTGAGAAGGATGAAGGAGGCTGGGGTTGTGAGATTTCCACTTAGGTCTCATCGGCTTGAGCTCTGCCACACGGCGTCTCGAGCTACAGAGGAAGCTGCAAGAGGGAGTGTGTAGCTTTTCAACCTTTACAGTTAAACGAGTGAAAGGACATGGTTTGGGCTTGGTCGTGGGGTGACCCAATTGATAAGGTCGTCCGCGTGTCTGATTCTATGGAGGTCTCTCTTACTTGGCTTTGAGACGGGTGCCAGGCAAAGACACTCTCTTTCCCTGAACACTGCTGTTCCCCGTGGAAGGCTGAATAGTGTCCCCCACAGACATCCAGGTCCTAATAGTGACAGAATGTCCTTGCATCCCTGGGGCCCTTCTGTGGGCAAAAGGGACCTTGAAGATGGCATTAAGTTAAGGATCCAGAGATGGGGAAATGTCCTGGATTATCCATCTTGGACCTAAATGGAATCCCAGGTGTTTACCTGAGGGGCAGCAGAGGAAGATTTGACTGGAGAGGCAGAGGTTAATGTGATGACTTGAAGCAAAATGATATGCTTCTGGTCTTGAAGTCAGAAGAAGGAGTCCTACGCCAAGAAGTGCAGCTAGAAAAGGAGCTAGAAAAGGCCGGAAGTAGATTCTCTCCAGACGCCCCTGGAAAGAGTACGGCCTTGCTGACATTCTGATTTTGACCCCGTGAAACTGATATTGGGCTTCTGACCCCCAGAACTGTAAGAGAATACGTGTGTGTTGTTTGATGCTACCAAGTTTATGACAGTTTGCTTGAGCAGCCTCTGTGTGTGTGTGTGTGTGTGTGTGTGTGTGTGTGTGTGTGTGAGAGAGAGAGAGAGAGAGAGAGAGAGAGAGAGAGGGAGACGGCCAGAGACAGAGAAATAGAAAGAAGTAGAAGGCACGGCAGGGTGACCCGGAACTCACCCCAAATAATGGAAGTTCTCTGCCCCATGACATAGCTGCTTCATGTCTTTGTTCACCGCTCTGGTCCTCAGTAATCAAAGCTGAGAAAACAGGGGGAAAAATCCCTTTGGATTCCATTAGACACTTGATAGTACCCTGTGACATCTGTGGTGGTGAGGTCTGAAATAATAGGGCCTGAAACTTTTTCAAAGGCGAGAACTCGCATATGTAAGTCGAAGGGGTTGGTTATGTAAGTCAGATTTCTATTTTTAACTCCACTTGGACTCAAGTAAGGGATCCATTTGCCATCAGGGCAGTACCACGATGATGTCATCAGTTGTCAGAATGGGATTCTTTTATCTGGTTTTTGCCAAGGTCCTAAAGGCTGAGAAGAAAGCACTAGAAACCCCACATTTCAGAATGAGTTGCCCCAATCTCCCACGCCCGACTGGCAGAGGAAGCGGCTGAAGCCGGTGTCGTAACCTTACCTGGAGGGTACCTAGGAGCCAGGCTGAAAGAAGGAATGACTTAGGACAAGGCTGTGGGAGAGCAGTGGCCTTCTCTTCCCTCCTCCCATGCCATCCCCTTCTCAGCCTGAGAAGGGCTTCAAGAAGTCCGCCGGCCGATTTCCAGCTTTCCTGTGGAGCTTGTAGGGAAACAAGGGATGGATGTCTGACCCTTTCTGAGGAGGTGGCTGGAGCCGTGCGCCGGGCAGCATCACATCTTGTCCCCCTTCAGTAGCAGGACAGAAGGCGTGAGTTTTCCCCGGGGGGCGTGAGGGTCTATAATGGTGGAGGCGGCGGGGAGCTGACCAGGATGGAGGCAGCGAGCCCACGTGATGTGACGACGCAGGAAAGTCTGCACGGGGGGTCTGCTGGGGGGTCAGAACGGACCTGCCACCCGAGGTAGCATCACCCACATCCAGGGCCTCAGTTCGAGGTCACCAGAAGCAGGGGCGCCTCCGCATTACCCTCCAACGGCCTCATGACACAAGGAGCTGGGTTAACATTGCCAAATGTTGGATCACAGAGGAACTGGCCATGCTCAGACTTGGTCCTTCCCCTAGTGCCTTCCTCCCTTGGGCCCGCTGCTGGACTCTGGGCCAAGCAGGGAGGCCTGGGAGTGTAAAGCTGGGAAGGTGAGAGCCCAGTCCAACAGGCCTCCCCCACCTTATACTTATTTCTAGGCCGAACACAGTAACATAGAAGAGATGGAAAGGGACTCTAAATTAGGTAGGAGCTTGGAGTGTTGGTTTTCATGTTTGAGTAGGCATTTATTTCCCAAAAGAAATGCTTCTTGTGCCTCAATCAAACTGAAAGAATTGAGGGATCTTCCAGAGATTTCCTCCAAGAGGTCAGGAAGAATGAGCATGCAGATGAGGTTTGAACGGGGGAGCAAATGAAGAATCAGTTGTTTTCTGCTTGTCCCCTGGGGCGGATGGCTTGTTCCATTCCCCGGGTATAGCTGCTTCTGTCCCATTCCTGGGATGCCAAGGCAGAGTTGCTGGGTTGCTCAAGCTTGAGTTCCGGATGATCTTTCAAAATATGCACAGCGAAATAAGTCAAGCAGAGAAAGACAAGTATCATATGATCTCACTGATATGATGAATTTGAGAAACAAGGGAGAGGATCATAGGGGAAGGGAGGGAAAAATGAAACAAGATGAAATGAGAGGGAGACAAAATGAGAGACTCTTAATCTCAGGAAACAAACTGAGGATTGCTGGAGTGGAGTGAATCACAGACCTGCACCCCTGAAACAAATAATACATTATATATTAATAATAATAAAAAAGTATATAAAAAGAATGTACTTGGCCGAACTGAGTAAAGGTGAAACTTCCATGCACATTAGGGGTGGTGCTTTAGTTGCACGGCTCCCTTGGGCAACTCCACGTAAAGTAGATCTGAGCACGATGCGGGTCAGAATGACCTGGCTCCCCTCCAATCCCTTCCCCCACTGCTGGCCTCCTTCTTCCTCCTTTGCTGCAACTCAGGCTCAAGGCCTTGAGTGTTCTGCCTTTGATCCCATTAAAATGCTCAAGGCTACACTCAGCAAACATTACTTCGTCCTGCTGTCCACCTTAACCCCACCTTCCTCCAGTCATTGCCTCGAGTGTCCTTTGGATACAACAGCAAGGACTGAAGTGAGGGTTGGCAGGGGGTAGGGGTCCTTGTCAAAGCCGCAGCCTGGGTGGAAGATGAATTTCCCTTTACGCTGTTGTTATGGGGACTTTTGCTGAAATAAAGGGACGATATGGGGTGAAATGGAGGTGGTGGTCTGTATAAAAGGGGGGAGTGTCCATTTTTGGTTCGAATCGTGAGTGCATCTCAGGGAGGGAAAGACCGACTCCTCTGTAGTTTGTGGAGGGAAAAAAAAAAAAAGATTGATTTAGTGAGTCATTTCTGAAATGCACTGAAACGTGCATTTGTAGGCTCCAAGCTATGCGATGGATTGATCCTGACTTAATGCAGTTCAGCAATGCTTGTTGAAGCAATCACCGTTAAAAGGATACACTAGCAATGCTGAAAAGCGGAGGGTTGAATGGGTTTCAACTTTCCTCCGCACTGAGCCAGAAACTCCTCATTTGTTTTCCTTTTCTGAGAATCACCTCATGCCATTCAGACAAGGTGACAACCATGCCCGAAGAAGCTCTGTTAAGCCAATTTACTTCAGGCGTGTGGCTGCAGAGTCTAGAACAAAAGCCATGAGTGAGGAGAGATGGTCTTCCCAGCTCCACGGAGCTTTCCAGGGACCAAATAAGGGAGCTATTCTTTCAGAAGAGTCACAGGGTTAACCTGGTGACTCTATTTCCTCCCCTACCCCTCACACGCCGTGTAACCTTGGCAAGCCATTTAACCTGACAGGTCTCCAGTGGCTTCACGTATAAATGGCGGAGAGTGGGCTAAAGCTGGACGCCATGCGAGCAACAAGTCTGGTTTCATGTCTGTTGCAGGACAGTCAGCGTGGATACCTGGGTGGTTTTCACCCTAGTGTGGTCTTGTGATGTCACAGATAAGCCTTGGTGGCCAAGGTGATCTGACTGGCAAGTTCTCGCCTCAGTATTTAAAGACCCGCCAAGCTTTGACCACCTTGGTCATCCTGCTTCTCGCTGCCCTGACCGGAACTGCATGCGGGTTCCTCACTCAAAGAAAAAGAGCTAAGAATACTTCCTTTTGGACTTAAAAAAGTAGATCCTGGAGGGGTGCCTGGCTGGCTCAGTTGGTGGAGCCTGAGACTCTTGATCATGGGGTTGAGCCCCATGTCGGGTGTTTGGGTGTAGAGATTACTTAAAATCTTGCAAAAAAAAAAAAATAGATCCTGGATTTCTTGTTTTTAAGTATTGACTATTGCAGTACAGTATTGTAATATTTCTGTTAATTCTTTAGAAGAATTATATAATCAGACTCAACTCATCATTCCTAGATAAGATATGAAGGCTGTGTGTATTATTGGCTCTGTTTAATGGACCTTTGATTGTTCTCAAACATTATTTTGGCTAGAGGTGGATAAGAGAGGTGATTTTGCCTCCTTTCTTCTGCTGGGTGTTAGCACATGTGCCAAGAGAGAGAAAACATGACTCCTGTTCTAAAACACAGATGAGAGAGTTGGAGATCACACATATGAACCAGAGTTTGATGATGTAGAAAGGAGGCTCCTCACCAATACACATGATGCTCCCAGGCGTGGAAAGCCCAGGTGAGGGCTCTGTCACTCTACCCACTAACAGTGTCTGGTCTTCTGGGTCAGTTCAGTCTAGGAGTCTCTGCATTTTGAGTCTCCATGACCCATTCTGTGTGCCCCAAATTACTCTATACGTCATGAGGGGAGTTGTTATATCCCTGATTACTCCTCCAATTATCTCTCTTACCAAATGTCTGTAAGCCTCGTGAAGGGTCAGATCTACTTGCTTATTATCATTTTCCTAGTGACTGGCATTGATTGAAGTACTTATTGATTGAAAAAAATCATTGAAAATTTAATAATCTGATACTCTTGTAAGACTACTGGAAAGTTTCCAGGAGAGGTTTAATGATTTTCTTCAACTTGGCCCCTCTGTACTTTCATTCCCCTTCTGCCATGGTAGACTGAACATATTAGATGCTATTTATTAATTCAACAGAAAATGTCTGTGTGTCATGGTTTCTATGTCTCAGGAGTGGTGCTGGGTTCAGAGTTTAAAGGGGTGAACAAGAGACAAGAAGATCCTTGGTGTCCTGGAGAGCAAGAGGAGACAGAAACTAAATAAGCAAAGACATAAACAAGGATCTTTTATTTATTTATTTAGGACATCTTAGATAGTTCTGTGTGCTTAAAAACAAAGGCAGCTTGGTGTTCTAGAGATTGGGTGGTGTGGGAAAGCCTGAGGAGGGAATGTTTGAAAGATGGGGAGGAGCCAGCCATGTAAATGGCTGGGAGTGGGGTAGGGTGGAGGGGACAGTTTAGGCAAAGACAAAGGTCCAGAGATAGGTCCAGACTTGGAATATTTAAGAACCAGAGAGGAATCCCGAGAGGCTTGGGAGGACGTGAGTGAGAGTGAGTTCAATAATACGAAGCTTGAGTAGGAGGCAGAGGTCAGATCATTTAAGGCATTATAGGCCATACAGAGCCGGAAACCAAAAGCACATTAAAATCGGATTATTTGGAGAGGGTTTTGATGTGGGCAGGCTTTAGGAAAAGCAACAAGGACTAGTGCAGTACCCCACGGGTGGTGAAGGGAGGTGGGCAAGGGGAGGGAGCAGCTCCTGACTGTGAACCAGCAGGGAGTTAGTGGCCGGGGGCGGGGGTGGGGGGTGGGGGGGTGGAAACTCTCCATTCATTCGCCTCCTTGTCCCAGAATTCCCATGGATGCCTCCCACTGGCCACAGCAACCAGAAGCAGGAAGGCAGGGGAGCCCAATGTTCTCAGGGCAAAGAATGAGCCCACCATGGTATAGACAAGAGTCCAGCGCACCCTGCTGACAAATCTGGATTTTCATCCCATGCATAATGGAAAACCACTGGGGGATATTGACAAGGGGAGTGAAACGGTCTGATGTCTTTTGCAGACTCCACCGCAGCTGCCCTGTGGAGACTGGACTGGGAGTGCAGAGCCGTAGCTGGCCTGCCCTGTTCAGACCCACACCGTGGCCCATGGCTGCCGCCCCGCCTCGCCCAGCATGATTCAGTCACCGGAAACGGCTCCTGGCCCTCCCTGGTGTGCCATAGTTGGTCGAGTGGTTCTCAGGTCCACCCGTGATGTTACGTGCTGGGGTGTTGCATGAGGTTCCTGAGCGATGTGGGGGAGGCAGGATGGTAGTCACACGGCTTTGTGGGACACTGACCGCGGCACTCTTTCTAGTGTGCAGTTTGGTCTGAAACTGGATTCTGGGTTGTCCAGCCAAGGGCGGTCCTCCCTCACGTCAGACTGCCCTGAGTGCTGTGTATCACCCAGCAAGGAGGGTTCCGGGGGCATGCTTGGCAGAGTGACTCAGAGGAGGAGCTCAGCTGGGAGGGGTCCTCTCCTGCCGGAGGGACTGTTTGCTGAGGTCTTTGCTCTTGTTTCTGTTCATGGCATCCGGATACTCCTGGCCATTCCTGGGGTCTGGTCTCTCTAAATTGGGCTCTAGTGAAGGAAGACTGGATCTGAAAGAAATTTTTTGGAGAAAACGTCATAACAGTTTGGCCATCCTGGGGAGAAAGTATATATTCTGTGTATGCATCCATGTGTGTGCTTATGGGGAGCAGGGACGGGATAGGGAGGGAGGTACAAAGGAAGAAGGGAGAAAGTACGAGGTGTTGACAACACTTAGATGAGTTCAGCTTACTTTCCAAAAACGTTTTGTAGAAAGTGTTCTAAGGTGTGCTCTGCCCAAATTGAGGATAATGGTAAAAATTCTTGAAATTTAAAAAACAATGCACACATAAAACTTTCCTCTCTTTTTGTTTTACGAGTGTTGGACCTATCAGTCTGAAACACTGAAATTCTGTATATAGTTTGTGTTGCTATCTATAGTTCTGATTTAAAGTGAGGTTCTATACTAAAAATCTATAGAAAGAGTGTTGTTGAGTCAAAAACCAACTTAACTTTTGACTCCATCATAAGTCTTGGGCTATCCTAATGTGATTGGAGACTTGAAGTTTCAATAGTCTATTTTTACTGCCAAATAGAATTTTGATAACATGGTAAGGTATAGAAAAGAGTGGCTTTAGTTTTTCAGTTATTTTTAGAAGACATTTTTAAAGACAGGTTACAGTTTTCCAGATTGGAATTACTAATGAATAAGTCAAATGTTAATGACAGATAATATTTTAATACTCCGTTACAGGTATATTGATCTAAATTGCTCAAGAATCTTTGATTCGTTAGTTAGTATTCAAGGGATGGCTGTCGTGTAATGAGATGGCTTTTAACAAACTCATTAAAACGCATTCAATTGACGAAAAATAAATTGAATGTGGACTATTTGTAAGGCAAGTGAAAGAAACTAAAATGCATAAGGCATAGTCTCTGCCCCCAAGGAGCTTATGTATTGTGATAATTTTGCCCTTCACTATAATCACCTTGGGAAGCTATCACTTTTTTCAATGAGATCACTCCTGCTAAAGGCCTAGGAAGTCTTTTGGAATTATCTTTAGAGCCAGTTTAACACATTTGTGTGTGTGGATGCACACACACCACACACACACACACACACACACACACACACACACGCAGGTACGCACACTGACACTTTCCTTTCTTTAGAACGTGGTTCTGCAAAATATGGCCTGTGTCAAATCCATCCTAACTGCCTGCTTGGTATGGCTCCAGAGCTAAGAATGGTTTTTACATTTTTAAATGGTTAAAAAAATCAAAAGAAAGATAATATATCGTGACACATGAAAATTACATGAAATTCACATTCTGCTATTCATAAATAATGTTTTGTTGGAACGCAGCGATATTTCTTCATTTGTGTACTGTCTATGGCGGCTTTCATGCTATAATGGCAGAGGTGAGCGGTTTTGACAGAGACCGTATGGCCCTAAGCCTAAAATATTTACTATGTGGTCCTTTGCAGAATCATGTGTTTGGGATCGTATCTATTTTTTTTTTTTTTTTTAAAGATCCTCCAGTTAGATCCTCTACCTTCTTTCAAAGATTTGACACTGAATTACTCTTTCACTCTTTTCTAGTTTTCAAAAAACTTTTTCTCAGAGATAAAAGATTTCATATCATTTTATGGACAGTCAGGAGAATCTTGTTCAGGTTTTGAAATCATCCCCCAAAAGTTCCCAAATACTGTGAGTAGTGGTCACGTTGTTACTACACTGAAGAGGGTTCGTCCCTGAGGCTGTTAGGATCTAAGGAATATGGAGAATGAACAACCACCTCAGTAGTCCCCCACGAAGACCTCAAAGAGAAATAGAACAGTGTCCAGGTACAACAGAAACATGAGTCCACTCTCTTTGCCCGATATTAGGGCGAAGTTAGAGTCTCTGCCTCTCTGTTGTGTTCACTGTGACTCTCTCCTTCTGAGGCTGTTGACTGCCATCTCTCTCCTATTATCCCCTACCCCATGGCCTCTCTTTACTGGTGGCTTCCATTGTCTCGTTGCCTTGGCTTCTTGTCTGTGGGTCTCTTTTTCCCTCCTTCTTGGTGTCTCATATTCATACGTTCTAGGAGGGAGGGTCTTATTGGGTATGTCAGTCCCTCTCCTGGGAAGTCTGCCTTTGATGCACAGAGTGCTTGACCTAGGCCCCTCCCAGTTAGTGGGGCAGTCCTTCCTGTTGGGCAAGGAGAAAAAGCAGGCCTGATTAGTGACTTGTTGCCCCCATTTGGAAAATGTTTGTTCTTAGTCATCTGTTGATTGGTTGGTCCCTAATATGCACTGGTATTTGGATGTCCAGGCATTAGGGATACTGCTTAAATGACAGGTGTCCTCCTCATTATTGAACTCAACAGCCAGTGAATATCAACTTGGTGAATCAATATGGTGGAAAAATGCTATCTATAGTCCAATCACTGGCAGCTGACTATAAAATATTCCAAAAGGAAAAGAAACACATATGTCATTGGATGTTATCCAGGTAAGCTGAAAGGAAGAGAGTGAGTCAGGCTGAGCTAAGTTTGAAATACTCCATAATGGCCAGCCTGTGACCCTTAAACTGGGATCCCAGTATGGCCCAACCCAAGCCTATTTACGTATCTGCAATTTTATGTCTCTGCAACAAAAATTTGATTTTTAGTAAGTTCATTGGGTTATGCAGAGGTCCTCGTTTGAGATCAAGTAATTTGAACCTTTAAAATAAACCCTTTGTACTTTCAAACTCCAGACCTATTTACTGTCTCCTGGATCCATCCCTCTCTCCATCTGTTCTCATTGTTACTGTACCGTTTCTCTCACAGTTTTTTTAAACCACTTTATGTAGAGTCAGAGTAAGCCAGAGGAAAATAGAGCACTCATTCTAGAGACAGTTTGCTTTATTGTAGACAAGGGTCTAGGACACACATAAATGCGAGTGACCTCAACCCCTTAGAGATACACCCAATGACTCTGCACAGGTAAAAATCCCTCATTATTTATTTCCCTGTGACAGTCACATCTGCCTCTCTGGAACATCTGGGCCACTCCACTGGCATAGGTGGGATTCTCTCTGGAGAATTTAGCTCTTTTCAATGCCAGGTTGACTTGGTCTATGTAGAACTTGGATCACTTGCTCTGGGAAGCAAAGGAGGTGAAGGTGGGGGCCATGAACACTGTGACCTTGGTACTATCTCAGGACCAGGTAGCTCTGACTGGGTAACTTGGACAGTATTAAAGGTGGATATCTACCAGGATTACTTGCATATTAAGAATTAAGGATTAATCGTTGCAGAGGCAGATATGCACATTTTGGAAAGGGTGAGGAAAGAGGTTCTTTATGCATTCTTCTATGAATTTTTTCTTTCTTTCTTTCTTTCTTTCTTTTTCTTTCTTTCTTTCTTTCTTTCTTTCTTTCTTTCTTTCTTTCTTT
>NW_027397092.1:4405881-4415084 GCF_003265705.2 Callorhinus ursinus | reverse complement strand
TTTCTTTCTTTCTTTCTTTCTTTCTTTCTTTCTTTCTTTCTTTCTTTCTTTCTTTCTTTTTTTTGAGAGAGAGAGAGAACACAAGCAGGGAGGGGTAGAGGGAAAAGGAGAGAGAGAGAATCTTAAGCAGGCTCCACACTCAGTGCAGAGCCTGATGCGGGGCTCCATCTCAAGACCCTGAGATCATGACCTGAGCTGAATCAAGATTCAGATGCTTAAACAACTAAACCATCCAGGCATCTATGAAATAATTTTAATATAACTATTATCATTTCCCTTTTTAGTGTTCTCCCTGCGAATGATCTTTCCTTTGCCATCAAATGGCCTGAGTTATCTCAAACACTTGAGTGAACTTTGAACAGCTGCCACCTTCTGCTGTACCAGTTAGTTACCACTCCTGTTCATGAGAGAATAAAAAAACAAACAAACATAAAAACCCTAAACACCATAACGTTATCCCCATGGCGATACCTGTTTGTGTCTGTAAGAACATGGTGGAATGCAGCTGCTGTGGTAAAGCTGGTTGCCTGGCCTGAAACCCAGCTTACCAGCATGATAGGAGAAGTTAATTAACCCATCCAGATCAGAGACAGAAGCAAGAAGCACATTTCAGAGCTCCAGACAGTTTTGAGCATCAGGATAATTTTAGAGGGAGTAAGATATTTTGAAATTATACAGTGAACTCTTTTAAAGTGATAACGGCTGGTACCGCTTGACAAATCAAGGAATTTTATAAGAAAGACAAACTGCACACTTCCTATGAAACCCAGCCAGACTAATATCAGGGATTATAGCAAAAGCACTTGCTGCTGTCAAGCCCACACACAGCCTCGTTGACCTTCTATAAGTGGATGAAAATAAGTTTAGCAAAAGCCAGCAAAATATATTGAAAACTGGCTGTAGGTGAATGGTGGGAGGTCTGAACAATTTAACTAAACCAGCCAATTGGTAATAATCAGTAAACGGCCTTCTCCCTTGAGAACCCGGGGACAGATGTAGCCACGCGTTGGTAAGCTAGTGGGTTGCTTGGAGGGCACTTTACTGACTGTTTTTGCCTTTTTTTGGTGGGTATCTCTCCCACGGGCCTTAACAATAATGTCTGTGAATCCGAACCTCATGACTGATAAATGTTCTTTGGCCTTGGCAATAAGCATTCAGCTTTGCTTCGGTATCTGTTTTTTTGCCAATGGCATGGCCTTGATGTGCTGAGGTATCTCTCTCGCAGCCCAAGGCCATCATCTGGGCAACACACTTCCATTTCCTTGAACATTTTCTCTTAAATATTTTGTACCAAAATGAACCTTTTTGAGATGATTATGCAATAGTTAAAATCTTTCTTGGGGGACGCCTGGGTGGCTCATTCAGTTAAGCGTCTGCCTTCGGCTCAGGTCAGGATCCCAGGGTCCTGGGATAGAGCCCCGTGTCGGGCTCCCTGCTCAGTGGGGAGCCTGCTTCTCCCTCTCCCCTTTCTCCTCCCCCCTGCTTGTGCTCTCTCTCCCTCTCTTTCTCACTCTCTTTCTCTTTCTGTCAAAAAAATAAAATTTTTTTTTAAAAAAACTTAAGCTTTAATAAAAAAAATCTTTCTTGGAGGACCATAAGCAATTTTGTCCGTAGAGTCTAGTTCAGTCCTTGCTGTTTGCCTTTCTTATGTCAGGAACACACACCAGGACAGTCTTCCACTGGTACTTGAATATCATTCTCTAATCAGTGATCACTTGACTTTTCCTCTCTCCACCCTCAGCAAAAAAAAAAAAAAAAAAAAAAAAAAAAAAAAAAATTAGGTCCACTGGTATGAAATCCATTTCTCAACTGTGAGCCCGAGCCCACTTCTTCACCTGATCACAGAGCTCACAGAATTCGCCAAGTGACCCCCCCCCCAGGAGACGCCACTCCAAGGGCAAGGGGGCCGAGCCTTGTAGGGGAAATGGGATGCAGATGGCCTCCTCTTTCTCTGTGGCTCAGGAATGAGGCCCATTATTTACAGTGCCCTCTCTGCTCGCTGACTCTGTTAGCATTTTTCTTTTCAATTTGGATCCTGGCCCGCATTGTGCCCCTCTCATGAAGCGCGTGCCATTACAATTTTAAAATAATGGGAAGAACGCTATGGCACGGCTCGCTGGTGGTATGACTCTCAAACTGTCTACAGATTGCCGAGTAAGTGAAATGTTTTGACAGAGAGAAATATGTGTTGTCAACATTGCTTTACCCATGGTTGAGAAGGGAAATTGAAACTGTACTTCAGCGGGGTCCAGATGCTGATGACTAGAATGATCTCCTCAAAACAAATGACTACGGACCACTTTGTTTTCCTTTATGCCTCATTCTTCTCTAATGAAATGCCCAATTAAAAGCAAGCTCATGTGCTTTGAAAAAAGGCTTAGGGAGGATTCTGGGAAGGTGCTGTGACAGGAGGCATCCTTCATCACGGGAGAAAATCATAGCACCATGGTGAAGAAACAGTCTGTGTTGTGACCTCCAGTGTCCTGTGTGGAGATTTTAAAGGAGACTCAGAATAAGTGTAACCTTTTAAAGATAGAAGGTTGCGTGTGTATTTGTGTGTGTGTGTGTCTGTGAGAGAGAGAGACAGGGAGAGAGAGAGAGACAGAGAGATGGGGGTTGGGGGGAGAGATGTGAATTATTTGTGATACCTCAAACACCAGACACTGGCTAGAAATAGGAACAAAAAAATCCCCAGTAGAGTGATATGTTTAGGACAACTTGGGAATTTATCTCTGGGATTAAGTGGAATGTGGAACTGTGCAGCTGTGTGTTGTCTCCTCGCAAAATGAGTTTCTCTCTGTTTCCCTGGCAGGCCTGTTTTTGTTAAGAGCTTGTTTGGAGTGGGAACACAGGTAGCTCCCGGAGCCCTGCTGACCATTATCTTCTCATTCAGGTCCGCATTGTGGAAGCGACTCTCTATTTTCTTGCTTAGAGAACATTCTTGATAAGAGAAAATGTTGACAACTTGGCCTCTTTTGAGACTCACTAAGGAAACATTTCTTCTTGTCAGTCTCCTTTCATGGACTGGGCAGGAGAAAGGAAAGGGGATATTGCTTTGCGGAATAACCTTGACTTTCAACAGGCATTTAACAACGAGGATTATCTTGAGCACTTATCATGTGCAGGAGTATATGCTACTCATTGCAGGTTGTGCAAAGATGAATGAAGCTGAATTCCTATTTTTAAGTTGCTTTGCACATTCTTATTAAAAAGTTGATGGCGTAATTGGAAAGGCTATAAAATGGGTACAGATAAAATAATATGGGGATTTGCAGGGGTTGAACTTCCTGTGTCTCACTCTGAGGGTTCTGGCCTTACACAGACCTGAACTTGAACATTGACTCCAGCACCCATTCCCCATGACGTTGGTTGGCACAGTATACTTTAAGCTAAGTGTCCATTTTTCTCTTTGTTAAATGAGGATAATGATACCGACCTCGCAGGGCCGTTGGGATGCGTGAATGAGATCTCAAGAACACAGTGTCTAGCGCAATGCCTGGCACAGATGAGTTCTCCTGGCATGTCGGCTTTCTTTCCTCTGACTTCATGCCACGCTCCATCCCCTGGCAGTCATACTGACGCCCGCCACAAATCTGCCCTAAACTCCACAAGTGACTTGCTGGCATTGTGATAATGTCTTCTGCTGTGTCACAACTCTGCAAAATAAAGAAATCCATCACAGGGGGTGTAAGCAGGCAATAGTGAGGATGGTTTTCTGAACACTACCTTTCCAAGGTTTATAAGGCCAAGTGAGTCTTGTCCCCATCAAAGAACGGTCACACAGGGGTAGTGTGGTGGACATATGTCCTTCCACCAACATCCTGACTGTCTTCCTTCCAGGAACACGGCAGTATTATACACCTCTTTCCCCTCGGAAATTAGGCATTCCCTGTGATTTGCTGTGGATAGTGACATGGGAACAGAAGCAACTTGTGTCCCTTCTGAGAGGAAGCTTTGGAAGATTCCATTCTTGCTGCCTCCATGATGGTGGAGATACCGGTTGAGATGGGGCTTTGTGTCAGCCTAGGCCCACGAGATACTGCAGGGAGCAGGATCCCTCCGACAATCCATGTGAAACACAGAGCGTGAGTGAGAACCTAACTTTTGTTGCCTTGCACCCCCGACGCTTTGGACTTTTTTGTTCATAGGCTGCTTACACTGAGGAGATTGTACCTGGATTCCGGTAATGCTACATTTGCTCAAAACATTTCAGGGCCTTCTCGGGTGGAACCGCTTTCAGGGGCAGTATAGGACAACCACAAAATCTGTGTAAAACCATCTTCACTCTCCATCCTATGGTAATATCGCCCGGCTTCCTCCTCCACTTTATTCATTAGAGTTGATGGACGTCAGCCACTGCGAAGGAGAGATTGGGTACCACTGAGCGATTGAGATGAATGGGGCTTCAGAAGCAGTGGTGAACAGAGACCGGGGTGGGAGCGCAGCTTCCTGAGGCAGCTCACCCAGGGTACAGGCAGTAAGAAGAAAATTTGAAAATAATAGACTCGGGCACCTGGGCGGCTCAGTCGTTAAGCGTCTGCCTTCGGCTCAGGTCATGGTCCCAGGGTCCTGGGATCGAGCCCCGAGTCAGGCTCCCTGCTCCGCGGGAAGTCTGCTTCTCCCTCTCCCACTCCCCCTGCTTGTGTTCCCTCTCTCGCTGTGTCTCTCTCTGTCAAATAAATAAATAAAATCTTAAGAATAAATAAATACATAAAAATAATAGACCCGACGAAGATGCAGTCTGTTTTTTTGTTTGTTTGTTTTGTTTTGTTTTTTCATCATCACTGCTGACATGCAATTCTAAACAACGTTAAGGACAAGTAGTCCTCTCTTCTGTGCTCCCACTTTCCCGCTTCATTATGCACCTGCTCAAAAGCAATGACAAAGGGCTTTCAAACCTTGTGAGCAACAGAAATGTGACAGGGACATGTTGCCCCCACTACAGACTGTTTGAAAGAGGTCATATTCTTTTGGGATATTTATCTAAAAGGAAAACGAGAAGTCATTTCATTGTATCCTTGCCATTTTTGTTTATGAATTTGGATGTTGGTTTATGAATTTGTATCTAGTCGTATGTGCATTTGTCTAAATTCTACTCTTTGCGTTGTCAGACCTGTGAGGGCAGGGCTGGGACTCATTCATTCTTAGGTGCCCATAGGGTCTGACCTGCGCTGAACAGCTAATTGGACCCCCATATATGATGGATGACTTAAACTCTGTTAGCAGCAAAAACAGTATTTTCCTTTTTTTTTTTTTTTTCTTATCGCATACCTGCAAGAATAAGGGGCAGGTTCTGGCCCACTCCTTTGAGGGATCTTCCTGTTGTTGAAACTGAGAAACTTCAGGAACCTGCTCTTTGGAGGGAGATACTCCAGCTGCTGGAGCTAACAGAGATCCAAGACTGCTTGCACCCACGTGAGACCAGTGCACACACCCACCTATGAAGGAAAATCAGGAACAGATGGCTCCTCTGTGTCTATACACACGCCTAGGATCGCTCTTCATGAATATCACTGTTTTTTTGATGTTCTTTCCACACCCTGTTATTTGCATGCAATGAAGATTAAGAAGTATGGGGGAAAAGAAAAGAAACATTTTGATTTGTCTCAGGAACCACACTACTCCTAAGTGAGAGTCTTTAGTGCAGGTAGGATTCTATAGGAGCTAAGAAGGGGGGCAGGCTGGAGAGAAGCTTGAATGTTGGTTGGTAACTCCAGCCTTCAGTTTTAGAAAGTGTGAATGAATATAACACCGGTGAAAATAGTGATTAGGATCAACCTACAATAATCAGTAATCATGGACTGGTCCTGGAGAGCAGGTCAGAGTGAGCTTGGCCTTGGGGGGAAAAGTCTACTCTCCTGAACTCTCATTGTTTTATGGACAAATTATGATCATGGAAGTGGGGGTTCAGGGAAGCTTGGGCATGAGATGGCGTCTTTTTAACATTTTGCATGCCCACTTAATGTTTTCTGGGTGAGAGTCTAATAGTGAAAGGAACATGTGTAGCCACTGTCATGTTTGGAGTCTATCCCATCTTCCAAGGGACCTTCCAGATGGAGAGTGGCCTTGGGTAGACCCTCTTGTGAACTGGAACAGGTCTTCAGGGCTGGGTGGATATCATCTGGAACTTTAAGATGTGGCGCAGGTTCTGGGATCGTGAACTGGGGAAAAGGCAAACAACCCAGGGATTTGCATTTTGGATTTTTCCAGAAAAGCGTATGGTCATTTTGAGCTCCTGAGATGAGATGGTAGAGCACGGAAAAGCTGGGAAATATGCCTGTTTCTCTGCTGCAAGCTCTCTTCATTGGGGTTTGCCATTAAGGATATATTTGACTGATGTGTAAGCGCTTCTGAACTTGTAGGCTTGACATGAGATCGGAATGAAAGAGGTGGCCGAAGTTTTGGCTTTGTTTCTGCTCCCCGAGAAAAAGTCCTTTTTTCACTATTCGCTCTGGAAAAAATACCTGAGTGGGCAACCCAGAACCCAGACACTGAGCGAAGCAAGGATACCTGCCAGAATGTCTGAGTTAAAAAAAAAAAAAAAAAAATTCTTGCTTTAGGAGGCGTCGTGTGTATAATTTTCTTAGATTTCTGATAATACGCGTTGGTGTATAAGTGAACTTAGGACCCATCATTTTCTTTATGGGAAGTCTTTGGGTAAATCGCAACATGATCCCATTTATTCTCGTCCATTTGCCATTTGCTTTTCAGACAATAAAAAGGATACAACTCCAAGCATGACCTTGGGCAAGTCACTGAACAGTTTTAAGCCTGTCATCTGTGAAATGTCAGGGTTGGACTGGGTGACTTCTGAGGTCCCTACTAGCCTCAGAAGCGAAGCCTGTGCTCTGGATGCAGGCAGGGGGACAGCCATCCCCAGGCGGAGAAGCTATATGTGCGTCCCCTCCCTCCCTGCCCCCCTCACCCCCGCATTGTTCCTTTTCCATAGCTTACATTTTCCTCGGTGGCACAGTACTACTTCCATAGAGGCGGGCGCTCCAATAGTGTTTTCTCTTTTAGCTCTAAAGCCACATTTTAGACTTTGCAAGAATTATTCTGGTTAAAACAAAACAATTAAAAACTTTATGGAAACATTATTTTTAGCTCTGCGCATTATTTCACAAACCCACTTCCTTTGTCTCTCCTTTGTCACAGGACTTAGGCGGCTTGTTTCTCTGACTTTCATCAAATATCTTTTTTCCCTCCTGTTCAAAATAAGCTGTTTCCTTTTTCCTGGCTAGATGAAAGTCTGTGTACCCTGCTTTTCCCGATATCAACCCAACTATGGTGGTATCGGGGTTTGCGTCGCTCCAGACTGTCAATTTCAAAGGATGGTTCGGAGACAGGGGGATGAAAAACAAGCTTCAATTTTCCTCTTCAGATCTCTCCCACACACATTGCCTGTGTATTATTTCAGAAAACCCATTGAAAAGTAGACTGTTTCCTTCCCTGACTCGGCACCAAATCAAGAAGTGGTACATAATGTATTGGTGTGTTTATTATGCATCATTTTGCTGCTGACACCGGGGCCATCAAATATTGGGAAATTTACAGCCAGGGAGGTCCAGCCATCATGCTGCAGTGAAGGACAAAGTATTCTGTTATTCATCTCCAGCCCTGGCCCTTTATGGTCAGACAGTGAGCAATACACTTGTCAAAGTCAAAATAACCTTCCCGTTAGAAAACACACTTGTCTTTAATTGCCAGAATAAGAATTCATAAACAGCTTCTGTCTTGACCATAGAAGGAAAGCTGAGTCGATGTAAATTTTGAGTGTTGTATGTTTTGCCAATAGCAGTGTGCTCAATTAAGTGTTAATTCACCAATTATGTGTATATTATACTAGAGAAGTGGAAAAACTTTTGGAGTTAAAAATATTTACACAGTCTAAATACATTTCATATTTACATATACATAATTGTGGTATGCATGTATATACTTATGATATACATAGTCATGTTATGCATTGTTTCCTTTTGAGTCAAAGCTAACTCCAGGAGTTCTCTTTCTCTGCCCTGGCCCAAAGTAGGTAAGAGCCTGGGTACTAGAGGCAAAAGAATATGAGTTTGAATCTCTGACTCCCTCTATGACATAGGCATAGGCCCCTGTTTACTCTTCTGTGACATGGTGGTAGTAATAATAGTACCTACTGTATGGAGGTGTTTTAAAGATTAAATGAGGGCGCCTGGGTGGCTCAGTCGGTTAAGCATCTGCCTTCAGCTCAGGGCATGATCCCAGGGTCCTGGGATCGAGTCCCTGCTTCTCCCTCTGTCTGCCCCTCCCCCTGCTTGTGCTTTCTCTGTCTCTGTCTCTCTCTCTTTATGACAAATAAATAAATAAAATCTCTTAAAAAAAGATTAAGTGAGATTGCACATATGGAAGAATGCTTAGTAGAGTGCCTGGTCCATTATAAGAACTTGAAGAATATTTGCCATGATTAGTACTGCCCCCTTCCTTTTATTGTTAAGAAAAGTATTCTGTAGAAAATACATATAGCCAAGTCCTTTATATAGAAGAGGCAGGAAGGAAATGTTATTCTGACTTTACAAATAATGTATACTTTATGTGTCTATATATTTATATTATGGCACTCGATGGTCCTTGAGAGGCATATGATTTTGAGAACCTCACTGAGATGACTCAGAAAAGACAGCCAAGCAGTGAAAATAATTCTTGGTTGATAAGGCATTTGTGTTTACCTCAAGTCCCACCTGCCCTCCTGAAAAGGTCTCACTGTTTAGAGTTAGTGTGATCTATGGAGTGCCATCTGAGTGTGTCAGGGTAGGGATGTTGGAAATAGGCAGATTCTGGAGAGTGGTAGTAACACTTGTGCCTATGAGTCCCCATGGGGCCAAATGTAAATGACAAAACACAATTAGAAGATAAACTCTCATGCTCTTCTGGGAAGGACTGGGAGAATCTGTGGAATATGACCACTCCTCCTAGCTGAGAGCTGGAGGTAACACCAATTGACAAATATTCTCTGAACGGGCAAGTCAGAATGACAACGTTTGCTGATTTGGGGTGTCAGAATTCCTTTGTGATGATGGTAGGTGAGGTGTTGGATGGTGACTTGGAGAAACAGACTTGAGAAGTAGGGGAAAAGAAAATGGCTGGCCATTTTAATTATAGACAATTGGCCTGAGAGTTTTTTGTTATTCTTTTTTTTCTTTTCTTTTTTCTTTTCTTTTCTTTTTTCTTTC